>NC_077228.1:536076532-536159032 GCF_027887165.1 Monodelphis domestica | reverse complement strand
CCTTGGACGTCAAGGGCACCTGAAGGTTCCGGATGCGGTCCAGGAGCAGGGCCTTCCGCTTGGAATCCGGGAAGCGGATCTCTGTGGTCACCTCGTTGTTGTAGGTCACGACGGCCACCCGGGCTCCTCGGGGACAATTGCTCTCTGCTATGGTCAAGTCGCCCACGATTTTCAGAAGGACGTCCCTCATCCGGCTGAAAGAATCTTGACTGACGCCTTGTGAGGTGTCTAAAGCGAAGGCGAGTTCTGTTGGGAAAACCGGGCATTCCAGCGGTCCTGTGGGAAAGAGGCACATTTTTCCAAACAATTAATTTCCTGCCCACTGAAAACACGTACGTGCAACGACAGCTCCCGTCTCCAGAGAACTGAAACGTCCCCAAAGCTCTTTCCTCAAAGCAGCCCCGGGGCATCGGGAGGGCCAGAATTAAGTCGCCCCATGTCACAGGGGACGCGGGTACTCGGAGACATCGAGCCGAGCGCTCCGCCTCCCAGAGCCGCACACGGCAGAGCCAGGATCCGGAATCACTGCCCGAGGGGAGGCGATCCGCCGAAGACGACTCACCGTAGCAGCAAGCTGAAAAGGGAAAGGGAAGCCAGTTAGAGCCAGAACTGCCGCCTCACAATGGCTCCAGGTGACTCGGGGAGGGGACGTGGATGTGACTACTCACGGCATTTGTCTTTGATGCTCTGAATCAGGCTGCATTGCTTGAAAAGAAAACAAACATTCAGATATGGAGCGTGCATGAGGCGGGAAACCTCGATGAACAATTCAATTTTCATTCATGTTTAGCTTACATCGACTGACTCTCCTCGGATGCCTTTATGGCCCTGTAAAAGGCAAAGAAGAGAAGATGGCAAATGAGGGTCATTATTTAGGAAGTTTAAGGAAGAAACGCCGAGTTTTCCACTCCCACATTGGCCTCTTTTTAGCCTTTGCCATTCAGACCAGGCACTGAAGAAATGAAAGGGTCCAGTTTTCTTCTTAACACAAATCCTTCCCATTAGTTTAAACCTCATTCTGAGAGATGCCAAGGCACTCCCTCCAACAACACAGTCTAACACCTTCTCTGTACCTTAGTCTTTGCTGTAACCCTCACCTTCTGTCTTACAATCAATCCTGTGTATTGGTCCCAAGGCAGAAGAGCAATAAGGGCTAGGCAATGGGGGTTAAGTGACTTGCCCAGGGTCACACAGCTGAGAAGTGTCTGAGGCCAGATTTGAACCTAGGACCTCCTGTCTCTGTGCCTCCATCCACTGAGCCACCCAGCTGCCCCCTATAACTTAGTCTTAATGAGTTGCCTGAGACCCTGAAGGGATACAGGACTTGCTGAAGTCACATACCTAAGAGTAAAAAGAGCTGAAATTGATATCTGTGTTCTTTCCAATGCATGACCTCCCTCCCCCCCCTTTCTCTCTCTCTCTCTCCCTGTCTCTCTGTCTCTCTGTCTCTCTCTCTCTCTCTCTCTCTCTCTCTCTCTCTCTATCTATCTATCTATCTATCTCTCTCCCTCTGTCTCTCTCTGTCTCTCCCTCTCTCTCTGTCTCTCTGTCTCTCCCTCTCTCTCTCTCTGTGTCTCTCCCCCTCTCCCTGTTTCTCTGTCTCTCTCTGTCTCTCTCTCTCGCTTTCTCTCTCTTGCTCTCTCTCTCATTCTCTGTCTCTCTTTTCCCTCCTTTCTCTCTCATCTGTCTCTCCTCCCCATCTCTGTCTCTCTGTCTTTCTGTCTTTATCTTTCTATCTCTGTCCCTGCCTGTCTCTGTCTATGTGTCTATGTCTCTCTCTGTCTCTCTCTGTCTCTCCCTCTCTGTGTCTCTCTCTGTCTCTGTCTATCCCTCTCTCTCTGTCTCTCTCTCTGTCTCTGTCTCTCCCTCCCTCTCTTTGTCTCTCTGTCTCTCCCTCTCACTTTCTCTCTCTCGCTCTCTTTTGCACTCTTTCTCTCATTCTCTGTGTCTCTTTTCCCTCCTTTCTCTCTCATCTGTCTCTCTCTGTCTTTCTGTCTTTATCTCTCTATCTCTGTCCCTGCTTGTCTCTGTCTCTGTCTCTCTGACTCTCTCTCTCTGTCGGTCTCTCTCCAGCTCCTTCATTTTGCAGATGAGGAAAATTAGACTCAGAGACAGATTGATTTGCCCAAAGTCACACAGCCAATAAAAAGCAGAACCAAGAGTCAAGCTGGGGTCCTGTGGCTCTAGTCTAAGGTTCCTTCCATTTCCCCAGATTTACCTTCCACAATGGAACTCAAAAGCAGAACTGGAAAACTAGAACCCCAAAAGATCTTCCAAACGTGCTTGGCTCTCTTTCAACAGGTGACCATCTAGGTCAGATGACCCATCGTTCTATTCCCTAAGCTCTCCAGGGATGGAGACTCCATGGAAATCCTCCAGTTCTCTCCTGCAGTTTGTCAAGAGCCCTTTGCCTGACACCCTTAGTGATTAGGTTCCAGAAAAATAGCAAAGGGCAGTTAAAGAGAGAAGAAGAAAACCAGGAGAGGTGAGGCGTGCCAGGAAGCCAACAAAGGCAAGAACATCCAGGAAGACAGGTTGTCAAAAGGAGAATGAGGAGGCAGTTACATGGTACAGTAGATAGAAAGCTGGGCCCAGAGAACGGAGGTCCTGGGTTCAAATCTGACCTCAGACCTTTCCTAGCTATGTAACTCTGGGCAAGTCACCTAACCCCAACTGGCTAGCCCTCACCGCTCTTCTGCCTTGGAACTGATACACAGGATTGATTCTAGGATGGAAGGGAAGGTTAAAAAATTGGAGAATGACAACTGGGGGAGAAAGAGGCCACCATATTTAGTGACTTTGGAGAGTCATTAGGGACTGTGGAGAGAATGGCTTGAGTCCAGGGTTGGGCACAGAAACCACCTGCCAAGAGTGGACGGAGGAGGGCAAGAGGACGTGAAAGCATCAACTTGAGCAGGGAAGGCTAGAGAAGAAGCAAGATGGCAGCTGGCTGGGGCATGTGATCAAAAGATGTTGTATGAGCATTCCGAGGACAGGCTGGGGGCCTCCTGTAGAATGGAAATGTGGGAGGGAGCCAGTGAAGAGGGAGAGACCGCAATGTAATCAGTAGTCAGTAATCAGAGATGTTTGGCGAGCCAGTCATCCTGGCAAACAAGGAGAAAGGAAGAGGATCAAGGACTCCGGGGAAATATCAGGAAGAGGCAGAGGCCAGAGCATGGCCGGGCCTCAGCTCTGCTCCTACTGTCTGAAGATGGAGAATGTGTGATAAAGTAACCATCGCTGGCCTTCACATTGTGCCAAGTACTTTATATGGCTTACGCCCCCAGGCCTCTCCGGACCTCAGGCTCCTCTTTGCAAGTGAGGTTGGGTTCTTGGGTTTGATGGCATCTACAGCCCCTTCCAGCTCTAAATCCCACAATAAAAACAAATTCTAGTTTTCATTCAGAGCATCCGACCGAGCCTTCCCTTAGGCAGACGGAAATAATCCACGAGACTGACTCTGTCCCTTTCCTATCGCAACATCCAAGAGGTGCGGCTGGAGCCCGTGTGAAGGAAGGAGCTGGACTCAGGATGGTGCTCATGACTACTAGCAAACTGAAAATAAAGACAGGATCAGGAGGTCCCGGAGTACTTACGGATGGTCCTGGGTAGCCTGGGTCTCCCTTCTGTCCAACTCCTCCAGGCGGGCCTGAATTTCCCTGGAGGGCAGCAAAATCAATGGGTAAGTTCCATGTCCTGGGGAGGAGCTCCCCCACCCAAGCCTTTGCCCAGGCTGGGGCTCTGCATGTCTCTGGCTCTCACTGAGTAGAGTCCGTGTCTCGGGGGCCTGACCAAGTGCCCTCCTCCATGCTGCTGTTCATACAAATCTTGATCAGCCTGGGAGGGACGAGGCCCAGGAAAGGAGGGTGTTTTCAGGGACCTGACCTGCTCCCAGAAAAGCTGCAGCCCTTTCCCAAGGGTCAAGGCAAGCCAAGGAAGGGCTACACCAATTTCATCCCCATCATGGACTCATCAGCCAAGTGGGGAAGTCGAATTGCTTGATGAGCCCGAAAACAAAGCACAACATCCCAGCAGGCCTGGGACGTCTAAGAGGGTGATGGGAAAGAGGACAGCGGGCGTACTGGGTGCTGAGTCACAGCCACAGGGCTGGGAAGGGCCTCAAGGCCATCTAGTCCAACACCTTCATTTTAGATGAGGGGGACCCAGAGAGGCTAAGTGAGGCCATAGCACTACGCTAGACAAAGGAATCACTGGGAGGGTTGGACTGACCCGGCGGCCTCGGCTTCCTTTCGGCCCTGGTCCTCCATCCCCACCTCGGTCACCCGGAGCACCCTAAGAGGAAAGAGAAGGGAGGGTGAGTTCAGCTTTGCAACGAGAAGGTCTACACTGCAGTCTGAGAAGCTGGAACGATCCTGCGGGCCCAAAGCCCCCATCCCCTCTGACCTCAGTCTACTAACGATAGTGGAGGGCTGTGTGGTTTACTCTTAACAATCCACACCCACTGATGAATGGATTTCCCAGAGTAAGACTTTGAAGTCCTTCAGGGATAGCCTCCCACTTCCTGCAGAAATCCCTGGCAAAAACGAGCGTCAGCTCTGTTTGAACACGACTTCCAGGAAGCCCATTCCCTCCTCACAGGTCAGCCAAGCTCAGCTGGCGAAAGTTCTAATGGGGAGAAAGTTCTCCCCTCTCTGGGGAAGACCACACCGAGACCCCGGACAATTCTGAGGGGCCAAGAAAGCGCCATCTCCGCCTCCAAAGGCTGGTGGACTCAGATGCAGATCAAAGCATATGTTTTCTTTCACTTTAGTTTCTTTGTGTTGTTTTTATTTGGGGGTTGGTTTTATGGGAGTATTCGCCCCCAAAACGAACACTATGGAAATGGGTTTCATATGGTAATACACATATAACCAGATCAAACTGCTTACCAGCTCTGAGAGGGGGAGAGAAGGGAGAGAAGGAGACAATCTGGGTCATATACCTTCAGAAAACTTATGTGGAAAATTACTGCATGTAACTGGTAAAATAAAAAGCCTTTGGGGGACAGCTGGGTAGCTCAGTGGATGGAGAGCCATGCCTAGAAGCAGGAGGTCCTAGGTTCAAATCTGGCCTCAGTCACTTCCTAGCTGTGTGACCCTGGGCAAGTCACTTGACCCCCTTTGCCTAGCCCTTACCACTCTTCTGCCTTGGAACCAGTACGCAGTACTGATTCCAAGACAGAAGGTGAGAGTTTAAAAATAAAATAAAATACCTTTAAAAATAGAAAGAAAGAAGGAAAGTTCTTCCCTTTGGGGCCAAACAGAAAACATCTTCCTCCTTCTTCACAGGATAGCCTTCTTGGTACTTGAAGACAGCTATCCTGTCCCCTTGTGTGTTTCTTCAGGAGAAACATCCTCACTTACAATCAATCATCTTGTGTTGTGGTTGGTTTCTAGGCCCCCTTAGCATCCCAGGAATCTTCACCATCCTGGGACTGCCCATCCCTGAGAATGATTCCCTTAAAACAGCTTCCAAAACTGAATATAGTACTCTGGATCAGGACAGAACAGGGCACAGCACAGGACAGTGGGACCCTCACCTCCATCATTCTGGACGCTGCCTCTCAGTATAACCAAAGAGCACACTGGCTTTTTACGGCTGCCATGTCACAATGTCAAGTCATGGTCAGTTTGCCGTTCCATAAATCCCCTGCTCTTTCCTTCCCAAACTGCTGGCTAGCCACATCTCCCCCATCCCGTCCCTGAGAAGTTGATTGCTTGAGCCCAACTCTACAACTTTACATTGATCTCTTTCACCTCCCTTGTTGTGGAGCTGTCCAGACACGGATGTAGAATAATAGATACATAATATGATTTCTATGGTGTGTGCTGCTGTGCCACATTATTCTGTTACTAGAAAGAGATGTACCTTTGGTCCCGGATATCCAGGGAATCCACGCTCTCCCTAAAAACGAAAACAAAAAACAAGAAATGAATCAAGGCTCCGCTCCACTGAAATGTGGCTAAACTCCTATTTATTTCTGTAGTCTACATGTGGGGAAAGAAAATAAGACAGTGGCATTACTTAGAGTATTCCTCAGTGAACATCCACATTGTTATTTTATTACTAAACCGAAGCATTTGGGGTATTTATTCCTAACAAACACGACAATGGTGATGTAACGGGTCACCTTAATAATTTCTTATGTTTCTGTGGCATTTTGCCATTTATAACATGCATTTGCATCATCCTCTCATTCTAGAACATTCATTATGGATGTAATGCACATTAGATTCCCTTCTCCATAAAGAGGATTCCTCAGGAAGCAAGCAGCCTCGCTGCCATCTTGGCAATGGAAAGGGCTGGGGGGACTTGGTGAAACTTTAATAAATGTTCAGCCACTGTTCATGGAGGAAACACCTACTTTTTTGCCTTTCTGTCCTTCAAGGCCCATGCCGTCTCGCCCGTCATCTCCCTGTGAAGTGAAGAGACAACATTACCATCCATTGGATACGCAGTAGGGCAGCCCTGATGCTTGAAGGAGCAGGGAGCGGGCGGGGGAGAACCCTGGCCAAGTAAAGCCTGCCATGGTGGGGGCTTTGAAGGGGTCAGTGCCATCTCTCCCCTAAACAAGGGCAAGAAAAGGCCATGTGTCAAATGGGAGGCATCCACTCAACATCTGGCTTTTGCCACCAATAGTGAATGAAGGGAAATAAGGGATAAGACTATGGACTGCTTTAGGGCATGGACTGTCTTTTCCCTTCCTTGGTACCTGCCGCAAATAAAACAATGCCTGTACTTGAGATATATTTATTGACTTGACACAATAAAGGTCTAAGAGTGACTGGACATGAGGCCATTCAAAAGCAGGACGAGAAAAGCCTAGAATCTTTGAATAGGGAGAGACCTCTGAGGTCATGTATTCTCTACAGCACCTTCCAGTGCTCACTACTTTCAGGCAGCCTTTTCTATTGCTGAACGGCTCTAAGTGCCAGAAAGTTCTTCCTTCTATCAAACTGAGCCATGCTCCTTTCCAGCTTTCACAATTGGATCATAGGCTATGAGCTAGAAGGAAACTTAGATGTTGTAGAATCCAAACTCCTTATTTTACAGATGAAGAAACTGAGGCATAGAAAGGAGAAGGGACTTGCCAAGTATTAAGTAGCAGAGACAAGACCACACTAACTCCAATTCCAAATCATGCACACTTTATACTGTCAGACCCTAGTTTCCCCCTGAAACTATACAGAATAAGTCAAATCCCTCTCCACAAAAAACATCTTTCAGATATTCAAAGAAAGAGCACAGCTAAGTCAAAGGACCTGAGTTCATATCCTGCATCTGATTCTTAAAACCTCTGTTATACTTAAAAGGCTACTTAACTCCTAGGCCTCAGTTTCTTCATCTGTAAAAGTAGGGGATTGGACTAAGGAGCCTCTAAGGTCCCTCCTAGTTTTAGATGGAGACCTTATGATCCTCTGTCTCCCCAAAGTCTTCTCCTCTGGTTAATCATTCCTGGTTCTCTCCCTTGGCTCTCCCTCTCAAGATTGCTAGACCCTTCCTGGTTTTCTGATCACCTTCCTTTGGCAGCATCCCTCTGAAAGTAGAACACCCAGCTCGAGGCACAAGAAATTGCTCAAAAGCTCCCTATAGTGGGTGCTTAAAGCTAGAAGAGACTTGAGAAGCCAATCAATGGAACTTACTGAGGCTGCTTTTTCGAGTTAATACAGAACTCAAGGAAAGACGTCCCCCCACTTCTTACTCTGCTGGGGAAGCATCACATGCTCTGATCTCAGGGTTTGGACCAGCCTTAAAACCTTCAGCAACAGCCCCCACATCAATAGGAACATAGCCAGAATAAGCTCTGTTCACTACACAATACTGCCCCTCTGAGAAGGTGAGCCCAGAATGCCTTCAAAATGCCTTTAATTAGTGCCACCACCAAATGGCCCTATCCGTACAGAAATACTATCATCCGAGAAAAGGAAACGTTAATGAAAAGTTCTTAAAATCCATCGTTTCAATGGGACGGCCGAGACAATCGAAGTAGCCCGGACTGGCGTGCATCTATCTTCTTCCTTCCTTAGGAGTCGCAGTTCCAGATGGAACCCATGAAAGATTCTGGGCCCCAAATTCATTCTCAAACTCACCATCTCTCCTCGAGGTCCACGTGGTCCATTTCCTCCCTTTGGGCCAGGATCTCCAGGCTCGCCCTAGGAAAAGAGGAGGTTTTAGGAAACGCCATTCCTGCTTCAATGGTCCTCTTAGATCCTGAGTGGCTACAACGGATTTCAGTTGGATTGGATTGAGTTGGGTTGGGATGGGTTGAGTTGGCATGTGTTGGGCAACCATGCATTGAAGTGAGTTCCATGGAGCTTAACTAAACCGGATTTCCATAGAGGCTTCAGATTACACTTCCAAAGCCAGCTACAGAGACTTATTCGTAGACGTCAGGGATTTTTGTGGTTGCTGTTTGTCTGATTCAAAGCTTTAAGAAGTCCCAACACTGGGAGGAGGACTTCTGGAAAAGCATCCAGGAAAGCTGGTCATTATTCTTTCTCTAATCCTACCAGTGGCAGAGGGAAGGGAGGAGAAGAGAGGAGGAATCTGTCATAGCCTCGATCTGTGGAAACCTTGGAGATGGAGGATGGACAGTGGCACTTCATAATGCCTTCAGGTTTACCAAGTGGTGTCCACACTACATCCCTGTGAGGCGGCCAGGTCAATGGACCTCTCCAGCCTCAGTTTCCTCGCCTGTAAAATGAAGGTGTTTGGGCTAGGTGGCCTCTGAGACTCTTCAAGCTCTAAATCAAGGATTTGGGGAGTCCAATAGCTCAAGAGTTCAATCATAGGACCTCGGGCTCGTGGAGTTGGAATCGACAGGGACCATAAAGGTCATCTGGTCCAAATGATCCATGTGTTTTCCAGGTATGGAGAACAATACCCAGAGAGTTAATAGCATCATTGATTCCAACATGGAGAGAACATCAGAGATTAAGATCTGCAAACTCGAGGGCCAGAAGAGACCTTGGAGCCCATCTAGACCCACCTCCTCATTTTACAGATGAAGGAACCCCCAAATCACAAGAGATTAAATCATTTATCCAAGGTCACATTAGCAGTTAGGAGGCAGACCGGGTGATCTGTCTCTCCAAACAGAGTTCTTGCTATGGTACCTTCTAACCCATTTTACAGACAAGAAAAGTGAGATTCAGGGTGGGAAAAATAACTTGGATATAGCACGGGCTTAGGAAGGGTTGGAATCAGGATCTGCCCTCGGCTTTCCTGACCGGAAGTCCAAGAGCATTTCTGCAAACCACTCAACAATATCGCTGACAAAAAAGATAATAAAAAAGCAAATTCACATTCCTTAAGCAGGGAAATGGGCATTCCAGAGCCCCCCTCTCTTGGGAGAAGCCAAAGTGAATCCCGGAGCTGCTTGGGGGTCACACTAGCAGGAGCCCCACCTCCCTCCTTCTCTCTAGTCTGGCCAGGGTCCAGCCCCTTTTCCAGGGAATCAGTGAATCACGAATCATCCGAATGACCCCATTTCCAATCATTTTGATGGAAGAAAAAGGCACTTGGCTCATCCTTACGCGAGGAAGGTCTTCTAGAGTTTGGGAAGGCGACATCAGGCAGCATAAAGGAGAGCTGCCTCAGGGGGTGGCTCTCTGGGGAGTGAGAGGGTGTCTGAAAGGCCAAAGGGGGCCAGACGTCACCCCAAGCTACTTGGGAGTCATAAAACTGGCAGATGAGGGCCTTACAGGACTCGATTTGCATCTGGGAGTTGGGCCACCTTAAAGGTTTGACTCTTAGTTTCTTAGGACGTACCTTAGCTCCCAGGGGACCAGGCCGGCCACGATCTCCAGGGACTCCAGGGGTCCCACCACCTCCCTAGAGGAAAAAAGGAGGAATTAGTCACTGCAGCATGATCCAGATTAGTTCAAGTGTGACTATTTCATTGCTGTTCAGTCATTTGCTTAGCCAAGATATTTGCCATTTCCTTTTCTAGTGCGTTTTACAGATGAGGAAACTGAGGCCAACATGGTTGAGTGGCCTGCCTAGAAGTGTCTGAGGTCACATTTGAACCCAGATCTTCCTGCCTCCAGACTGTGCTCTATCCATTCTGCTCCCCCATATGCTGCCCCAGTTGTACGCTCCTAAAGGGCAGGGATTAATAATTATTTATAGCTGTTAAGCACCTACTATGTGTAGCATACAATGTCTAGGCACCTTCCTTCCTTTAGGAGAGATGCAAAGTTTAATTCAGACCCTGCCCCTGTCTAGGCTGGGGGAGGGGGGGAGGGGGTTTAATTTAAAGATGCTAAATTGCCTCACACGGAAATTCCAGTCCAGAAGCCATCTGGTGTCTTAGTTTGGCTTAAATTCTCCTAAGCCTCTAGTTTTCAATAGATCATTTCTATAATGTTTTAGGACTGGGCTGGGACCTCAAAGGGCATCTAGCCCAGCCCCCTGATTTTTCATATGGGGAAACTGAGGCCCATGGAGGTGAAGTGACTAGCCCAAGGCCATACAAGTAATAAGGGACAGGGGTTGGATTTGAACCCAGGTCTTTCTGTCTCCAGTGCTTTTCCTATGACACACACCTCACTGCCTCTTTTACATCTTATTTCACCCTCATAATTCTCTTCTATTCACATAATAACAGCATTTGGCAACAGTGGGTACCCCCAATGTGTATCAGATCACCAGAGCAACAAAAGAAATGGAGAGTTTGAGCTGGGGCTTCAACTTCAGCCACATAATGGAAGGCTGGGTGCCAGCCTGCTCCTGCCTCTAGAGTCTCCCTCCCCATCCCACCCTCATCAGGGCAGGGCAAAGGAAAACAAGAGAGGAGAGATGAGCAGAGGAGAGATGGAGGAAGGGAAAGGGATGAGGAGAGGAGAGATGGGAGAGAAAAGGGGAGAGGTATGAGGAGAGGAGAGATGGGGGAAGGGAGAGGGATGAGGAGAGGAGAGATGGGAGAGAAAAGGGGAGAGGGATGAGGAGAGGAGAGATGGGGGAAAGGAAGGGAGAGGGATGAGGAGAGGAGAGATGGGGAAGTGAGAGGGACGAGGAGAGGAGAGATGGGAGAGAAAAGGGGAGAGGGATGAGGAGAGGAGAGATGGGGGAGAGAAGGGGAGAGGGATGAGGGGAGGAGAGAAGGGGGAGAGGAAGGGAGAGGGATGAGGAGAGGAGAGATGGGGAAGTGAGAGGGATGAGGAGAGGAGAGATGGGGAAGTGAGAGGGATGAGGAGAGGAGAGATGGGGGAGAGAAGGGGAGAGGGATGAGGGGAGGAGAGAAGGGGGAGAGGAAGGGAGAGGGATGAGGAGAGGAGAGATGAGGAGAGGAGAGATGGGGAAGTGAGAGGGATGAGGAGAGGAGAGATGGGGAAGTGAGAGGGATGAGGAGAGGAGAGATGGGAGAGAAAAGGGGAGAGGGATGAGGAGAGGAGAGATGGGGGAGAGGAAGGGAGAGGGATGAGGAGAGGAGAGATGGGGAAGTGAGAGGGATGAGGAGAGGAGAGATGGGGAAGTGAGAGGGATGAGGAGAGGAGAGATGGGGGAGAGAAGGGGAGAGGGATGAGGGGAGGAGAGAAGGGGGAGAGGAAGGGAGAGGGATGAGGAGAGGAGAGATGAGGAGAGGAGAGATGGGGAAGTGAGAGGGATGAGGAGAGGAGAGATGGGGAAGTGAGAGGGATGAGGAGAGGAGAGATGGGAGAGAAAAGGGGAGAGGGATGAGGAGAGGAGAGATGGGGGAGAGAAGGGGAGAGGGATGAGGGGAGGAGAGAAGGGGGAGAGGAAGTGAGAGGGATGAGGAGAGGAGAGATGGGGAAGTGAGAGGGATGAGGAGAGGAGAGATGGGAGAGAAAAGGGGAGAGGGATGAGGAGAGGAGAGATGGGGGAGAGAAGGGGAGAGGGATGAGGGGAGGAGAGAAGGGGGAGAGGAAGGGAGAGGGATGAGGAGAGGAGAGATGAGGAGAGGAGAGATGGGGAAGTGAGAGGGATGAGGAGAGTAGAGATGGGGAAGTGAGAGGGATGAGGAGAGGAGAGATGGGAGAGAAAAGGGGAGAGGGATGAGGAGAGGAGAGATGGGGGAGAGAAGGGGAGAGGGATGAGGGGAGGAGAGAAGCGGGAGAGGAAGGGAGAGGGATGAGGAGAGGAGATATTTACCCTCGGTCCAGGAATGCCTTGTTCACCAATTAAGCCTGGGGGCCCAGTTGGGCCAGGTGGACCCTGTGGACAGAGGAGATCAATATAAGTGCTATGACAGGGGTGAGCATTCTGGGAAGAGCCTAGGAAGGGGAATGTGCACATGGCCCATAAGACAATGTGGCTCTAATCACATGTTCTTTGTGAGATTAGTGGGACAAACATTTTCCCCCAGTTTTACAAATTAGGAAATGGAGGCTGAAATGGGAAATGACTTGCCTGGGTTGTACATAGAACCATGGCTTCATAGCTTTGGAGCTGGAAGGACCCCAGAGGCCATCTCATCCAACCCCCTCATTTGACAAGTGGGGAAACTAAGGCTGGGGGAGAGGGAGGTGACTTGCCCAAAGTCACTCAGTGAGTGATGTGTCAGGCTTCTACCCAGCTCTGTCCTGGGTTTGACTCCACATCTAACAGCCTTGGCGCTAGTCCAAACTAGTTCTAGCTACCCAACTGAGGCCAAGAAGGCAACAAAACTACGGGCCAAAAGTCTCCCATCTTCACTATTAACCCCCACAAGGCTCTCCAGGCATTCATGAGGAAGGTCAGACCACAAGTTCAAAGCATCTTCTCCCCCAAGGAAGCCGGCGCTCCGCAGCTTTGGCCTACCTGGGGCCCTCGTGCTCCTGATTCTCCGGAGATTCCCGGTTGTCCTGGGCCGCCTTTGTTGCCCTGGAAAACAAGGTCGGAGTCACACGGAGCCTTCTGATTTCACTCCAATCCCTGACTGGGAGCTTCCCGTGTCCCTCCTGCCACCAGGCCCACAAGCCACGGGCACACAAAGGGCGGGGAAGCCCGTCTGGGCCAGGATTCTCCGAGCCTGCCTTGTGCAGTGCCCAACGCTGCTAAGAGGACTTTGTGGAAGAGCCGAGCCAGAAAAGGCGTCTTCCTACGGCCAGCCTGCTGGTGGGGGCTTCTCTGAACTAAGGCTGGCCCTTGGACCAAGGACAAACAGTCCATCCTGGTCTCCTGCTGACACCGCTCCAGCCAGAGCGTCCTCCAGCTTAACCTCCATGTGGAGGCAATCCCGGGAAACTGGAGGGGGATTTTAGGCTAGTGGATAAAAGCACTGAACCGAGTATGGGATCGTGGGAAGCCCCATGGATCTAGAGCTGGCCGGAGCCTCAGAGCCGGTCTTTTCTCTCCCAGGAGGCATCCCTTCTCCTCAGATCCTCAACTTTTCAGCTTTGGTTTTTCCAGCCCCCCCCCCAGGCTGTGCCCCGAGAGCCCCCCATTAGAGCAGCCCCTGAGAGGTCCAACGATAAAGTCAGCAGCATAACAGACTGGAAGCAGCTTCTCTGACGCCAAACCCTTGGCAGCCTCTCAAAGGGGACAGGTGGACATAGTGAACCCCCTTCGTGTTGGGGGGCCTGTGGGGAAATGAGGGAACAGAAGAAAACACTCACCTTCCCTCCCGGGGGTCCTCTCCGCCCAGGGCCGCCCTGTGCCAATGAGAAACCACCGTGGATTAGCAGAGAAAAGGACATGCTCACTGTGCATCTCCAAGCCCTTCACCCCCCATTCATTCATGAGACAATATGTGCCAAGCACACTGCAGCCCTTAAAGAAGTGGACATGAGCCGTGTCTCTGGGCCAAGTGCATCCGCTCCCAGCCTTAGTCCCCCTCTATGAAATGGGTGTAATTCTAGCGTCAGCCTTCTGGCAGGAATCCCCAGAGCGCTAAAAGGCTGTCTGCCCTTTGATCCAGTCACAGCACTGCTGGGTTTGTACCCCAACGAGATCATAAGGAAAAAGATGTACAAGAATATTCATAGCTGTGCTCTTTGTGGTGGCCAAAAATTGGAAAATGAGGGGCTGCCCATCCATTGGGGAATGGCTGAACACATTGTGGTATCTGTTGGTGATGGAATACTATTGTGCTAAAAGGAATGATGAACTGGAGGGATTCCACGTGAACTGGAACGACCTCAATGAACTGATGCAGAGTGAGAGGAGCAGAACCAGGAGAACAATGTATACAGAGACGGATACATTGTGGCACAATCAAATGTAACTGACTTCTCCATTAGTGGCAATACAGTGACCCTGAACAACTCAGAGGGATCTGTGAGAAAGAACACTAGCCACATTCAGAGGAGGAACTGTGGGAGCAGAAACACAGAAGAAAAACAACTGCTTGATTACATGGATCAAAGGGATATGGCTGGGGAGGTAGACTCTAAATGAACATCGTAGTGCAAACACCAACAACATGGAAATAGTTTTTGATCAAGGACTCAAGTAATAGCCAATGAAATTGTGCATTGGCTGCGAGAAGGGTGGATGGAGGGGAGGGAGGGAAATAATGTGATTATTGTAACCAAGGAATAATGTTCTAAATTGATTAAATAAACTAATCCAAATGGAAAAAAAAGAATTCCCAGAATTCATTTAAAGCTTTGAGTGCTTTCTAAAAGCTGGTCATTATTGTGACTGTTTCTTTCATCAGGAGAGCCTTATTCTCTGCCTACTCTGCTCAGCCCTGGGGAGGGCTTGAGTACAAACTCTGCTTCTCTGCCAACCGACCCCCTGCAGAAAGGCCCTCGCTGCCAATTCAGATCTCCAGGAGGCTCTGGAACCTGCCAAATTCCCTCAGCTCCATCCTCTCTCCCTCGTGTCCAAAGGGAAGTTGCAGCCCAGGAGCACTGCACCAGCCTCCTCCACGCTCGCCCTCCTCCCGCACCCTTCTGCAATGGGAGCCAAAGCCTCTACACCTTCTGGCCCACCCAGGGAGAGACAGAAGGGAGCCTCGAGACCCCGGGCCAACCAGCCAGAGGCCTGCTCATTGGGTTTGGCCCAGCCTTATCTGGTGCCGTGTGGAAGGCCCTGGCCGAGGAATGGGAGCCCTGTGCCCGGGACTTGTGCCCCAAATCACACCAAGGAGGGGATTTAGGAAGCACTTGGAGCCCTGGCCTTGGGCAGAAGGAGCA
This sequence comes from Monodelphis domestica, assembly GCF_027887165.1. Taxonomy (NCBI): domain Eukaryota; kingdom Metazoa; phylum Chordata; class Mammalia; order Didelphimorphia; family Didelphidae; genus Monodelphis; species Monodelphis domestica. Next base: position 536,143,949 of record NC_077228.1, on the reverse strand, counting down.
AACACTGCCACCCAAGGGGAGGGTCATGTGGACCTGCCGACCCTCTAAGAAAGCAGAAGCAGCCAAGAGCCCACCTTTAGCTGATTCTAGGATCCCTCCCAAGGGCTTAACGGCCACAATCTCATGCAACCATGGCAGCAATGCAGTGAGGCTGAGGCTGCCATCATCCTGAGTCTGAGCAGAAAGAAGTGTCCAGTCACAGAGCCAGCTGGAATCCAAGGTGGGATTTGAACCCAAGTCTTCTGACGCCCAGCCTAACCCTCCATCTATCTGTTGTGCCACAATGCGCTCCGCTCCTCTGACTGGACTGCTGCCAGTCTTTGGGCATCCCCATCCCCCCTTAGATCCCCAGGGAGCCTGGCAGGAGCTGCCCAGAGGCAGGGAAGGTCTGAACAGAACCTCCTCCATCAGCCTCCCTGGGGGAATCAGGGTTACCAGCCACTCTTGTGCCCAAGGCAAGTAGCACACTCCGTGCCCTCAGATAAACCTCAGGGGAGCAACCTGTGGACCCCCCTGACGGGAGCAGGGGATGAGCGAGGAGGCAGGATCCCTGGGACAATAGGAGGCTGCTTCAGGGAGGAGCTCAAAGGGAACCTGGAATCCAGATCTGAAGGGAAAGAAGCTGAGAGGTTCTGGCTCAAATGTGGCCTCAGACACTTCCTAGATGTGTGACCTTGGGCAAGTCACTTACCCCCATTGCCTAGCCCTTATTGCTCTTCTACTTTGGAACTGAAGCTCAGTATTGATTCTAAGACAGAAGGCAAGAGGGGGAGAAATGGAGAGGGAGAGACAGAAAGACAGAGAGATAGAGAGAGAGAGACAAAGAGAGACAGAGAGAGAAACAGAGAGAGAGACAGAGAGAGAGACAGAGAGACAGAGAGAGAGACAGAGAGAGAGGGAGAGAGAGAGAGAAAAAGAGAGAAGAGAGAGAGAGGAAGAGAGAGAAGGAGGAAGGGGGGAAGAAAGAGAGACAGAGACAGAGACAGAGACAGAGACAGACAGAGACAGAGACAGAGACAGAGACAGAGACAGAGACAGAGACAGAGACAGAGACAGAGACAGAGACAGAGACAGAGAACGAACACCATCTGGTAGCTTCTCCCCTTTAACTCATGCTGGCTAATTAGTTCCTCCCCAGCTGACAGTGAAGGTAAGGGCTTCTTAAGTGCAGGATCTCCCGGGGTCCCTGCGCCCTCTCAGTTCCAGGGCCCTGGTATGAAGCTCCAGCAATCCAGCCCTCATTGTGGCTTTCACCAAACGTGGGAGTTGGAAGGGACTTGGGCGTCCCCTCGTTCTTTCACTCATCTCCTGAAGGGGTCCTCAGGGCGACGCTCCTGCCCTTGGGGACCTCCATTCCTCGTGGGGTGTCTCTAATGGTCAGGAAGTGTTTCTCTGAGCAGAAGCCCGAGTGTGGCCAGATTCTCTCTCGTCGCTGGGCTCGCTCGGTCGTGCCTTTGGGTCCCTCCAGTGTGGAAGGAGAACCTTGAGCCATGGGCGGGGAAGACTGGGAAGGGGAAGAGGAGGGACGTTCTCGGGTCCGCACAGAGCACCCCCTGCCCAACACGAGCGCGATGTCCTGCGTCTTGACTTCTCTGTGTGTCATTTCCGGACCACCCAGCCCGGCGAATGCTGAGCCACTTCCACGGGCATCCGCTTGGCCCGTCCCGGCTCGCTGCCGCCATCTCCACGAGGGCCCTTCTCTCCGCGGATCGCCTTCAGGGAATGAGCTCTCCCGGCGGGCTCTTTGTTTTCGGCAGCTCTTTGGTCTTGGTGGGCTCAGAGACAAAAGCGGGGGAGCCCCAGGGCGACATACGTGTCCTCCCCTGCAGGACGGCACTGCACAGCCCCACTTCAGACAGGAGCCACGCGGGAGCCTCCTCTCGAGCCTCTGTTTTCGTCCCACTTTGACACGGGGGGCAGCCTCAGAGGCAGGAGTGTGCTGTGGCCGCCCGCCCTCCGCTGGCCTCTGGCCGTCTCCTTCCAGAGCTCTCTTCCGCCTCCTCCTTTTCCAGACTCTACCAGTCGCCCGATGCCTCTTCCCGGTGTGCGCTCCCTCCGCTGTCCCCATTCGGGGAGCTTCCTATGAGCGTCTTCGTGAAGGAGCTGCTTCGAGGACTTAGCCAGGCTCACACCCAGCATGTGCTCCCTTTTCCGGGACAGGAAGTGAACGTGGAGGCCTTCCTGACTCTAAGACCCACCACACCACCCGGCCCCTGCCACGGAGGAGGGAGCGCCACACCAGAGGGCAGCGAGGTGGCTCTGTGGCCGGAGAGCCGGGCCCGGAGATGGACAGGCCTCTTTTCAGATCTGGCCTCCAATGCTTCCCAGCGGGGTGACCCTGGCAGAGTCACTTACCCCCATGGCCTGCCCTGAACGACACAGCACATTGATTCTAAGATGGGAGACGAGGGTTTTAAAGAACAGAAGAAGAAGAGGAGCCTCAAGAATTCGCTTCCTCCCAGAGCAGAGAGAGCTCCGGTGGCCTTGTACGAGGCGTCCGTCACTGGGGACAGGAACAAGATATACTCACATCCTTGCCAACGCCTCCAGGCCCGCCGGACCTCCCATCACGTCCAGGCACTCCCTAGGGCAAGAAGAGCCGGGGAAGAGACCGTCAGTGAGCAAGCAGAAGGCAGTGGCGCTCCCCAGAGTACACGGAATGCGTCTGTGGGCCCAAACACGTCTGCCACACACGTGGATTCACGGCCAGGCCTCATGTCACGAGTGTGAGCACCCCCTGGGACAGTGCTTGGGGTCCAGGACAGACCCTGCCCGGGACCGGCCCTCCAAGGTCCAAGGGCTGCAGCACTGCTTCCTGGCTCCGTCCTAGCTGCCTAGTCCAGCTGCCCCGTGTTCTTCCTTTGGCCATGACAACAGTGAAGGATTGAATAATGCTTTACCATTGGGCCGATTTCACCCTTTTCTCCTTTGGGTCCTCGCTGTTGACTGTCCCGTCCAATTTCACCCTAAAAAACAACAACGCACACACGTGGTGTAACACTACTAGAATCCAGCCCCTCCGTAGTGGCTGGTCTCCACGACAAACGCTGGATTATCGCCGAATGAACGAATGAATGAATGAACACAGGCGGAACTTAAACAGGTGGGCACGTGGGACTCCGTTGGAGGGAGAAGGTCCTTTTCGAATCCTCCCAAAACACAGTGGCCCCCCCACACCACGGGGCTGACCACTAGCCCAGTCATTCGCAGGCTGGGGAGAGCAGGAGTTCTCTCCCGAGGAGAAGGAGGCTACAAGCTACTGCAAACCCGACATATCCACCGTCCTTGCAGTCTTGCGCCCCACTCCAGGGCTGATGTAATGGGAGGTGGTGAGAGGGTCTAAAGTGGAAATGATCAGGCTCAAGAATGGTGATTTATTTTATTGAGCTGAAATGCCACATGACAAAAGGGACCAATGGAGAGCAAAACTATCATTCACAGGAGCAGTGAGGTGGCTCAGTGGTTTGAGAGCTAGACCTAGAGAAGGGGGGTCCTGGGTTCAAATCTGAGATCAGACACTTCCTAGCTGTGTGACCCTGGGCAAGTCACTTAACCCCATGGCCAATCCTCACCACTCTTCTGCCTTAGAACCAATACACAGGATTGATTCTTAGGCAGAAGGTAAGAGTTAAAAAATTTTTTTTTTAAATACCATTCACAAGAAACGCTTGTCTACAGTGCCAAAGCTCTACAAGTCAGGGGGGGAAGAAATTAGACTTCTCTGTGGGGAGTGCTGCAAAGACAAGCTTCTGAAAAGGGAAAACAGGGCTCTTTGGGGCGCAAATCTACTATTTAAATTAGGGAACATCTCCATTCCCTTCCCAGTCCTCTTCATAGATTTGCACTAAGCAGATGACCAAATGAGGCAATATTTATAAAGTTCTTAGCTCAGTGCCTGGAATATAGTAGTTGCTATATACATTTGATTCCCTTCCCCTTCTCTCTGAGCAATTCAATAAGAAATTCTCTTTACCGGATCGCCTCGAATTCCCATGTCTCCTCTTTCTCCTTTTTCTCCTTTAGCACCTCTGTCGCCCTTAAACAAAAACACAAAGACACAACAAGGCTCATAAATGCCTCCAAAATGACTCCCCAGCCTAAATTTGGTGGGATTCCACTCAGAAATGGAAGTGATATTCAGAGAAGTAGAGACAATCCAAAATATATCATTTTACCTACAAATAGAATTGCAGACTCTTAGAACTGGACAGGACCAGTGATGGCATCCAGTCCAACCTGGATCTGACCCAAAATGGCCTTCCCAGCACCCCCAAGAAGTGGCCATCCAACCTTTGCTGGAAAGACCTCCAGTAATAGGGAACCCCTTCCCCCGGAGTTAGCCCATTCTACATTTGGACAGCTTCAAGGAGAAGGAAAGTTGTGAATTTTAAAACTATTCCACCCTAATCAGACCATTCTTTAGAAGATCTGATTTAGCTATTTCCTGATCAAAAACAATGGAGATACTTGGAATAAAAGAATCAGGTCTTGGAAACTCTACATTCTCCACCCTTCTTAGTTTAACAAGATTAGGAAGGGATGCATCAAACTCAAGATTTAATTATCTGAGGAAATGGCCTTCAACAGACATGTGCAAAAAAAAAAGAAAACAGAGCTCTTGGCTGTCCAAAGTCAAGCTAAGTCATCATTGATACAGATGGGAAGCAGGAAAGGGATGTAAAACTGTCTATATAAGGCACATCACTTCCTGTCTCTTCCTCTTTCCCAGGAGAGACAACTCTGGCTGGCAGCGTGCTAGGCATTCTGACATCTTGGTGTGGTGGTGGCTATTATCTGAGTTCGGTGGTGAGTTTTGCCCTGGAGCTGATTTCAGGTTCGGGCATCTTAGCTGAGCCCCCTTTGGAGGTCAGGCTGATTCTTTCCTCCTTCATACTCCCAAACTGTATCTCCTAATCTCCCCACTCGGTACCAGTCGGGGGGGGGGGGGGTAGAAAACCTATTCCTTTCCTTCTTCCTTCTCCTTAATCTCCTCCACTATCAATTAAAACAACATAAAATTTCCAGCTGACTTTGTTTTTTCATTAGGATTTTATAAATTAAATCCTTGGTGACAAAAATAATTATTACATTCAGTCTCAGCCATAATTTTACCCTTTACATTGTCTTGGTCTTATTTTGACTCATTTTGCTTTATATAAGCTGAAGAATGTCTCATGACATCTCTTCTGACACCTGAAAACAGTTTCCTCCATCCAATCAGAGAAGAGCTCTGGCTTTGCCGTTGGGCCTAAGTCCCTTCAATTATAAGTCAAAATAAAAATTTCCTCTTCAGTTGTGGTGAATAAATCCTTTTCATTTTTGATACTGGTTGTTTGATTTTCTTCTTTCCTTTTTTAATCAAAATAGCCAATGCTCACTTGTATTTGTTTGCTTGGGTTTTTTTTTTTTTGCATAAAACCAACTCTTTGTCTTTGTTCAGTGATTCTCTTGCTTTCAATTTTATTAATTTCTCCTTTGATTTAGGATTTTCAATTTAGTCTTTAATTGAGGATTTTTAATTTGTTCTCTTTCTAGGTTTTTTTAATTACCTTCCCAATTCATTGAGCTACTTTTTTCTCTATTCTACTGAGGTTAACGTTTAGAGAGATAAATTTTCCCCTAAGTACTGCTTTGACTATAGCCCATAAATTTTTATATGCTGTCTCTTCATTGTCAATTTAGCAACAGTCCAGAAAACATGACTTACCCTTCTACCAGCACTGCCCCTGTCTCCAGAAGAACCTGGCAATCCTTTGTCTCCCTGAAAAACAAAGTTTTGGAAAATGTCCAAAGAGTCCTCATTTCTACCACTTTAGTCAAGAAACTGTGACTGATGATTTGGGAAATCAACATAGTTCTATAAAAACATTGGCGTCTTTTATTTAAAGTGCAAATAGTGGAAAATCTTTCACCTCTTCTCCATTCAGTCCATCCAGACCTATCTCTCCCAATTCTCCCTAGGAAAGAAACACAAAAGATGCTCAGATACAGAGCCAGGTGCTAAACCCATTCATTTCAAAGAAAATTGAAAGCTAGAATGATATTATTGTAAATACTTGAATACCTTTTCTCCTGGGAATCCACGGGAACCCTAAAAAACAAACAAATACAATTAGTGCTCCTTCAACATGTGCCATTTTACAGATGCACAGAATGATAACCCCCCCCCCCGGGAAGTAAGGAGAAGGAGCCCAAAAACGCCCTGTGAGGCTTCATGGGGAAAGCATCAACTCTGAGTCAGACAGCATGGGCTCAAGGACAACCACCAACCCTTATGGGCCACCTAATTGGTAAATCATTTAGCCTCTATTTTCCCATTTGTGAAATAAGAATAACAATATTAGCACTAGAGAAATAAAGAACATCCAAAGTGAGACCTTAAGAGTCCTACCTAATGTGATTTGGGGTTCTGGTTTCAAAGGATCACTCTTTTACAAAAATGAATACTATGGAAATGGGGTTGAGTGATGTTTTATATATATATATATATATACATATATGTATAACCCAGTTGAATTACTTGTCAACTCCTGGAGGGGAGGGGAATGAGGAGAGGGAGAAATCATGAATCATGGAATCATGGGAAAAATTTAAAAACAATAAAATAAAATTTGCCTCAAAAAAAAGTCTGCCCCAGGTGCTAGCTATTGTTATTAATACTATAAATGTGAATTATGAATAATAAAAACAAAACCCTGACTTCAGGGCTACTATATTTCAAAACCATGTGAAGCTCTTCCTTTTGGGTCATTCCCCTCCTATATTTTCAATTTAACTGCTCAAAGAAAGGACGAGCCCATTTAATGAATTCATAGAAAACTTCCCAAATCCGCCTTCCTCCTCACCTAAATCCCCATAGACAAAAATGTTGTCCCTCCCGGAGGTGTGACCATTTCTGGGTCTGACTTTGCTTTTCATGCATCGCCCATCCTTGACCCAATCATTCATCAGGAGCCTACCTTTGTTCCTCTCTGGCCTGGGCATCCTTGGAAACCTTGAGTGCCGTTCACCCCTGGAGGCCCACGTTCCCCCTTTGGAAAGAGATACATGTTGGTTAGACCATCTTCCTCACTTAGCTATGACTGCTGATCGAGTTGGAGAGGAGGCCTTTTTTCAGGTTCAATCAAATCTGACCTATGTTCTATGCTTTGTTAGCCCAAAGGCTTGCAGAGGAGTCAAAGGCTCTTTTCCTTTTTAGTTGAAGGATACACGAGGCTAAGAGAAATGTTGAGTGACAATCCAAAGTTCAACTGGGTCCACTTGAATGCACGACTCAGGGTCACGAGAAACACCAAATGAGATGTGCATGCAAAGTGCTTCATAACTAACCTTAAAGGGGCAGCTGGGTGGCTCAGTGGATAGAGAGCCAGGCCCAGAGATGGGAGGTCCTGGATTCAAATCTGATCTCGGACACTTCCCAGTCGTGTGACCCTGAGCAAGTCACTTGACCCCCATTGCCTAGCCCTTACCACTCTTCTGCCTTGGAACCAATACACAGGATTGATTCTAAGGCAGAAAGTGAGAGTTTCAAAAAAACTAACCTTAAAACACTATATTAAAAGTCAGCTATTACTATTATCACGTTGCCCTGCAATGATTTATCTGACAGTAATCTTCACAGTCAATACAATGTGTTTCCATAAATACTTATGAAGCCTCTACTATATGAATGCATCAGTGGGTTGATTTTAAAGCCTTTAAAGCCTATGTACCCAGCACTGGGCTAAGATGCGCGTGTGCTATGCTCAAGGCACTGGGACACTTCCTGGAAGCACAAGGATGAAAGGGAATTCGCAGCCTTCTCCAAGTGAGAAAGGCTATTTCGCTGGGTCAAGAATGTCCCAAAAGTCTTGTGTCCACTGACTGGTCCACAGTGTTTTATATTGGAAATGTCCTATCAGGTGAAGATGAAGGAAGGGCATCAGAAAGCCAAACTTTATTTGCTTTTTGTCATCTGCCGTGGTCTGAACCACACTGCCCAGATTAGAGTGGCCACTACCAGGGAGAACGCAGGAGCCCACATTTTCCAAAAGAAGCCTGGTCTAGACTCGATGAAGATATAGTTCCTTGTTCTAGACCATAAAGGGACAGAGAGGAAGAAAGATGGAAAGAAGAAACGTGAGGCCCCAAAACCCAACAAACGTGACTTACTGGTCCACCTTCATCCCCAGGGTAACCTCGATAGCCGTCTTCTCCAGGCATACCCTGAAAAACAAGGCAAGGTTCACTCGTAGAACGCTAGTGCATCAAAGCTTTTGTAGTCGATTCCAAGGCCTCAGGGATTCTCCTGTGCTGCAGGGAACACAGCTCACTCTGTGGGCACCACCTCGGATTACCTTCCTAGACGTGTGCCCATTCCCCCAACACTACTGCAGCTCAGGAGCTAGTCCCGGGGAGCGGGAAGCTTCCATGAGGCCCTGAATGGTAAGGCAAATGGTTGGGACTTTAAGACATCAGTCATGGCAATGTGCTTGTGGTGAGATAAGGGAGGCTACTAAGCACGGCGTGTTTTCTGTTACTCTCGGATAAGAGTCAGCATATTAAGGAAAAGGCAGCTTAGTGGTCCCATCCTAGCTCCACCCGGGACCTCGAGCCAACTCAGCCTTGGCTACGCACTTCAGTGTCCTCTTCTGTGAAATGGGAACAGATTCCTCACCCCTCCTTAACCCCATGGTAAACGATAAAAGAAATCCCACTTGAGACGCTGATGCAATTTTCCTGGAATTTGATTTCAATTTACGATATGAACCAAAGCCCAGAGGCTACCTTTGGCCCGATGCTGCCCAGAGGTCCTCGGTCTCCTCTTTGCCCAGAACATTTGCAGGGAACGCCACAGCAAGCTCTCTCGGCAATGCTATCCTGTGGAAATGAAAGGGAATGGCGAAAACCAGCTCAAGCCAAGAGAACATCAATTACCCACTGAAGCACCCCACAGGCTCACCCCACTCTCCTTCCAAAGGGAACAGGACGGTCAGGTGGGGATTAATAAGGACTCCCTGGGCAAACCTGGACCAGATGAAGAGACGCCCGGAGAGCTGCCGCCACCGCGGCCAACCTAAACAACTGAATTGCATTTTGACCAGAGCCAGCTGGGATTCTTGGGAGTAACTTACTACGGGTACATCACCGCAACTAGTTTCAACACTATGTAATTACATGGACTTACAGGCCATTTCTCAAGAAGAAAGGAGGGAGGGAGGGAGGGAGGGAGGGAGGGAGGGAGGAAGGGAGGGAGGAAGGAAGGAAGGGAGGAAGGGAGGAAGGAAGGAAGGGAGGAAGGGAGGAAGGAAGGAAGGAAGGAAGGAAGGAAGGAAGGAAGGAAGGAAGGAAGGAAGGAAGGAAGGAAGGAAGGAAGGAAGGAAGGAAGGAAGGAAGGAAGGAAGGAAGGAAGGAAGGAAGGAAGGAAGGAAGGAAGGAAGGGAGGGAGGAAGGAAGGGAGGAAGGAAAGGAGGGAGGGAGGAAAGGAGGGAGGGAGGAAAGGAGGGAGGGAGGGAGGGAGGGAGGAAAGGAGGGAGGGAGGGAAGAAAAAGAAGGGACCAACTATTTCAAAAAGTAACATCTAAAATGTTTTAGCCACATATTTAAAGTGAGATAGATGTTTTGGTCTGATGAGATCTCTTATAGAATCAACTTGAAAATATAACTTATTCTTAGTCTTACTGTGGGGCCATGGAAGGGGCCATGGAAGGAGTATCAGATTGGGAACTTGAGAACCTCTGTCCAAATCTCCCCTTTACCACTTATTAACTGTATTCCTTGGTCAAGTCTCTTGTCCTCCTTAGGCCTCTGTTTCCCATTCTCTAAAATGACAGGGTTGGATTAAGTAGCCCCTGCAGTCCCTTCCAGCTATAAAGTTGTGATTTTTTGATATCAGGCTCTGGATTCAAATCCTGCCTCTTTGTCACTATCTGCAAGTCAGCTGTCCCTATTCTGGGCTTCATTTTCCTCATTTGACTTTGCTTTATTCATTCTTGCTGTTTTGCAAGATCATTGGCTTCCAGTTGCCCAATTCTGGTCCTTAAGGACTGGTTTTCTGCTTTAATTTTTTTATTTTCTCTTTGAACTATTTCCCACTTTTCTTGCCAAAAGGCTACCATCTTTTTGATAAACTCCAATTTAAATTCTTCCAGAGCTTGTGGACAATTTCCACTTTTTTTGGAAGGTTTTGGTTGTTTGAATTTCCTCCTGTATTTCCTCTGTAGCCTGGGTTTTTCCTCCGTAAAAATTTTCGAGGGTCAATGCCTTTTTTTTGTTTTTGTTTTTTTGGAGGGTGTTTGTTGTTCCTGTGCACAATTTTCCATCACTGTGGCGATTTTTCCTTCCCTTTTTAGTCAGAAATCTGAGTGATATGGGCAGGCTCTCTGTGTATGGAGTTAAGGAGCAAGGATTTTGCCTGAGGCAAGTTCTCGAATCTCTGCAGCCACTGCTGTTCTCTGCCCTTCTCTGTACTACCTTCCTGTGAGAGCCCACGGTCTGCGCTCCCCAGTCTGCTGGGGTTTCAGGTGTAGCTACTCTCAGGAGTAGGCCTTTGGTGGTCTTAGTCAGCTCCCAAGGACCTGGAGGTGCCCCTCACTCACTCACTCACTGATTCTAGCAGGCGCTGGCTCTGACTCTGGCTCCATAGGTGAGGTGGGGGAGGGTGGATCAGCTCATGTTTTGGTGGGAGCTTTTTCACCCCCTTATAGTGTGGAGATACCCAAATCCCACATACCTTCAATGCTGTGCCCTATTGTACAGTCCCTTCGTTCTTATGAATTTGAGTTTTTTGGTCTTTTGAGGTTGTCTATATAGGTGGGTGCTGAGGAGAGGAAGCGTCCCGCGTCTAGACTGCCACCATGCTTACCTGGAAGTCCTCCTCATTTGTAAAATGAAAAAGTTGAACTCACGGACCCCTACGGTCCCTCCCAATTCTAGACACTATTAACAGCCTCTTTTTCTGTTTTGATCCATGTAATGCACTTTCAGGATGTGTCTGACACATGAGCTGCTTCCATCAGGCAACTCTCCACAGAATTCACAATCCATGCAGGGAATTCCTGCTGTTTTGCTTTTACATTTTTTCTTCAGATGTCTGTGATCCTCCTCTTTGTCTTCATCCCCCTCCTGACGTGAGCTGAGAGAATCCTGACTGGGCCTGGGCCAATCACTGAAGTAACTGCATCGAGTTTTCTCCTTTCCTCAATGTGTACACATGTGATCCATAAGTGCTGGTGCTGTTTCCAAGCCTGGGATTCTTGCCCTTCTTGGCCTTCCTGCGTCACGTGATTTGGAGCACCCGGGGCATCTTTGTCTAACGTCTCACAATGGCGTTGAGGTGAGCCCACCGAGGGGCGGCTGTCCAGCACACAAGGAGCAGCCCTCGAGGTTCAGAGATGGGGCCCTCGTTCCCCTCCCCCTCACCCCAACAGCTCTCAAAAGAAAACCCCTTCCCATGTTTCTGGAGCATCTCTGCCGGGGTTCTCACTCCCACCAGACAACTGGCCACCATGATCATGTTGCTTTCCAGCATCTCAGGACGGATCAAGTGAGCTCATGAAGGCAAATTGCTTAAATTGGTTTATAAGGATAAACTCATTTACTGACCCATCAATAATGAATCCAAAAGGGGGTCAGTCCTCAAAAGGGTCAAAGGGCAGGAGTCCAACGCATGCAGCCCGGGAGACCCCGGCCGCCATTTTCTTTTTCTCTTCCCCTGTGAGGTGCCATTTGAAGAGGCGCCAGTGGCTAGAGTAACGAGGGGATAGTCTACCAGCAGGCCATCGGGGTGCTCTTCCCACGTTCAGGTCCCGGAGACCTACAAACCCAATTCTCTTCCCCCCAAGTTCCTCCACGGAGCAAAGCTGCTCACAACTTACAAGCTGTTCCGCCAACTCGTAGTCCAGGTCCATCAAGCTCACCGCCAGCGGCCGGTTGTAGGTGAAGCCCCGACCAAATTCGAGCTGCATCACGTTGTCGTAGTTGGCGGCCCTTTCCAGGCCCACAAAGATGAGGGCCTTCACCCCTGGGGGGAGGAAGCGGAAAGAGGGCCACCCTGTGAGGAGACCTCCGGGGGGCCGAGGGGGGCCCACAGAGGGGCTCCTGGATCCTCTCCTTGTGGGCATTCAGCCTGTCTCCCTGCCTCGAGCTTCCCTCCGAGGGTCCCCCACGCCAAGCGGAACGAGGCAAATCGCTCTTCGCCTTCATGCCCGCCAGGGCCGGGCTGGCAGTCCCCGTCCTCCCCGCCGCTGTGCCCGGCATCTCTCCCGCTGCACCCACCTTCCTCCTGCAGCTCGGCCGAGGCTCTGTGCAGTGCGGCCAGGTCTCCGTCTACCCCGTCGGTGAAGTGAATCACCACCTGGCCGAGGCGAAAGGCAGAAGATCAGCCTCGGCCGACCCCGAACCCTGGGCGGAAGCGCCCCAACACGCGGGATGCGGACGGAGCCCCCACGGCACGGGAGGGAGAAGCCAAGGCCCTCCCGGGGCGCCCAGGCGTGGCTCCGCTTGCATTTGTGAGTCCCAGAGCAGAGGCAGGAGGCAGCCAGACTGAGGGCAGCCATGACAGCCCCCCACCCCGGTCCCAGCCCAGAGCCCCGAGTGAGCTCCCCCCAGGACGTGGGAGCCTCCTCTTTGCGTGGGGCCCCCTCAGCAGGGCAAGACTGGAACTCTGAGCCCCGGAGGCCAGAAGCCAGGCTTACACCAAGGGGCGGCTCAGTGGAGCTGAGAACCCGCGGGCTGAGTCCCATCTCTGTGGCTCGGTCTCTCCCGGTTGGCCTGGGGTTCCTCGTCTGTTAGACGGCCCCGAGGCTCCCGCCAGCTCTCGGTGGAGGGGCAGGAGAGGCCCTTCTGAGACGGGGTTCTAACTAAAGAAGGACATGACCGGGAAGCTCCAGAGTCCCCCTGCCGCTCCCCCAAATATTGGGGGTCTCCTAGGCCTTCCCACCTTCAGAGCTTCTGCTCCGAGCCCTCCCTTTACGGATGAGGAAACCTGGACCCGGGGGGGGGGGGGGGGGGACACAACTCAGATCTGAACTCGGGTCCTGACTTCAAATCCGGCCCCTTCTGCCACCCCCCCCAGCACCGTCTCGGCCCCCCCCCAGCACCGTCTCAGCCCCCCCAGCACCGTCTTGGGCCCCCCAGCACAGCCTCGGGCCCCCCAGCACCGTCTCGGCCCCCCCAGCACAGCCTTGGCCCCCCAGCACCGTCTCGGCCCCCCCAGCACAGTCTCGCCCCCCCAGCACCGTCTCAGCCCCCCCAGCACAGTCTCGCCCCCCCCAGCACAGTCTCACCCCCCCAGCACAGTCTCGGGCCCCCCAGCACCGTCTCGGGCCCCCCCAGCACCGTCTCGGCCCCCCCAGCACCCTCTCGGCCCCCCCACCTTCACGCTGCCCGCCGGGGAGCTCCTGAACTTGCTCTGGTAGGCCTTGAGCGTGTCGGCCGTCAGCACGTAGGGGTGCTGGTTGCGCATCGTCTGGAACTTCTCAAACAGGTCAGGCTGGAAGGCGGAGAAGTCGAAGCCTTCCACGGGCCCGGAGGGCGTGTAGGCCACGGCGGCCACCCTCACGGTGGGCTCCTGGCTGCCGGTGCAGCTGATCCTCTGCAGCTGGGTGACCCGGCTCAGGACGGCGTCCACCTTGGCCTCGAGGCCCCGCTGAGACACGAACACGTTCTGGTCCGGGGAGCCGTCGAAGCCCAGGATCACGTCCAGGTGGCAGGCTGGGGACAAGCACAGGCAGGATTCAGGGGGGCAGCGGCTCTGGGGGCGCTCGCGGGGAGCGTCCTGGCACCTTAGGGGGCTCGTCCGGCAGCGTCTGAGCTCGCGTCTCTGGGCCTGCGCCCAGCTTCTGCCCTCTGCTGCCAGCCACAGGGGGAAATGAGAGGGGCAGAAATAAAGGGGCTCCCCGAGGGCAGAAGGAGGGCGCCAGCACTGGCCAAAGGAGCGCCACGTCTGCTTTTGTTGGGGTACCGGCCTGGCTTTTAACCCACATCTATTGGGTTAACGATAGAACCAGGGAACACCAAGCTGGGCAGCCAGAGAACCTCTGCAGGACTCTGCTTGTACTTGGGGGGGGGGCGGCTCCTTCACTGCCCTCTGAGGGCCAGAGTTCGAAGGATGCCAGGACGAGGGCTGGGGGGGCCTCGGAGGCATCAGCCCATCCCCTGTGCTACAAAGCAGGAAATGAAGAAGCAAAGCGGCCAGTCTGCGTTCACACGGGAAACTCGACCGGGACTGGATCCAAATCCAAAGCCCCCCATCCCACGCGGCACTCGGTACCTCGGGAGACGTCCGGCACGCCGGGACACAGCGTCTCGTGCATGGCATCGTGCAGCGTCTCCAGCACTTGCTCGCTCAGCTCGGACAGCTCCTGGACGTTGCTCACTCGGAAGGCGATGGCGCTGTTGGAGGCGATCCTCGATACCTCCCTCAAGTCGACGTTCCTCACCCCAACGGCGAACACCTTGACCCCTTTCTGGGACAGGGCCCGGGTGGCCTCCTCCACGTCTTCCACAGAGCTCCCGCCGGTGATCACGAAGGCGATCTGAGGGATGCGCTGGTCGATGCGACTGCCGGCCTCGGGCACAAAGTGGTTCTTCCGGAGGTGCTCGAGGCCCACCAACGTATTGGCTTGCCTCCCGCCTTTGTAGACCACTTTGTTAATCGCATCGAGGATCTCCTCTTTGGTGGAGAAGTCCTTGAGGAAGAACTCATCGGTGGGGTCTGAGTTGTATTGGACGAGGCCCACCTGGATGGAGTCGCCCCCCTCGTAAATGGTGTCCACTATCCCCGAGACGAAGCGGAGAACTTCCTGGAAGTTATCCCTCTTGAAGTTGATGGAGCCGTCCAGCAGGAAGACGATGTCAGCTTTCTTTGGGACTGAAAGAGGGAAAACCAGAAAATGGGTCTATTGGGTGCCCACCATAGAGAGAAACAAAATGGAAACAGGAAATGGGGAAGTAGACCGGAAATCAAAAGTGGGTGATAGACTATGCCTGACCATCATCTCTATTAAAGGTGAACACTCCCCCACTCCCGGCCCCCCAAAATGTATAGTGAAATAGTGACGGGGGGGGGGGCATTTTGTTTCTGTTTGGGATTTGTCTTGTCATGGTTTTGGACTGGATCTCTGATTTCATCGGTGTTGGGCACTCCCAAATGAGGCCACTCTCTCTTCTCTGCCATTTATCATCTTCCAGGATGGCAGGGGGCATCCGACTCATTTCAGAGGCAGGATTTGAATGTAGGTCTTGCTGAATTCAAGGATAAGGCTATCTACGACACCGTGAGATCTCTAATTGGAGGCATCAAAAACCGGATCTAGAGGAAACGTTACCAAGCAAGGTCCCTGGAGAATGGGGGGATAAAAACGAGGGAAGAGGCTAGGAACAAGAAGGGATGGAAATCAGCTCGAGAGGTAGAAGAATCCTTCCTTAGAGTCCCATTGGGACAGGAGAGATCTGAACCAGCCTAATAGCCTTAGAACCGTAGAAGGGGTCTTCAAAGGCATCTACTGGAACATTCTCATTTTAAAGTTGGGAAGAGACATACATAGAGACAGATGATGCCTAGCCAGGACTCAAACCCGGGTCTTCTGTCTCCAAATTGAGCATCTTTTCTACTCCATCGTTGATGGTGTTTTCAGCGCGTAGCACTGGAGATTCCTAATTCCTGCTTGTGTAAGAGCTAACTGAAAACAAGTCAGAAAATGGCGGGCTGAATAAGGGGATGTGGTTCTCTCTTTTCTCCCACAGAGTTCTTTGTTTGTTTTAGGCCATGGGGGTTAAGTGACTTGCCCAGGGTCACCTAGCTGGGAAGTGTCTGCAGCCAGATTTGAACCCAGGACCTCTTGTCTCTAGGTCTGGCTCTCCATCCACTGAGCCACCCAGCTGCCTCCTCTCCCACAGAATTTTATTCCAGCTTCCTATTATCCGATCTCACCTTCATCATGGATCCCTGTAAGACTAGAAGAAAAATGGCAACTGAGAGCTGTCAACCATAAGGGAAGCTATGGGGAACAGAAGGGAGGAGCTGGGTGTCCTGGCCTTCAAGAGCTCCTTAAGGAAGGGAAAAGACTCACTCACAGAGGGCCTTGGCTTGTAACTGGAGCCAATAAGTATTGATTGGCGGATTGGGGGATTGGCGCATTGATTTCTATTTCCCAGAGGCTGCTTCAGGGGTCAAGCAGCAGCCTCAGAACGGGGTGTTGGATGATGGGAGATGATGGAGATTCATCTGGAAATGAAAAGGCCAGGATGAGGCCCTGACAGTTAGTGGTGTCGAGAGCCGGGAATGAGGCTGAGTCAGGCCATAGAAGACGGTCGGTGCTGTGTCACCAGCATTCAACCGAGCGGTCAGCTCCAGTGGAGATGGGCTTGCAGCCATGGGGGCCTGGCTTTAGAGTGGGATAGAACCACTGAGACCATCTATTCCAACCCAATAAAAGGAAGCAACTCGCCCAAGGCCATGAGGCGTGGCACTAAGGATTTGAATCCAGGTCCTCCAACTCCATATTGGGTTCTCCTCCTGTTGTGTCGTCTAAGGCCTTGATCGCCGAGAGCCCCAGGGAAAAAGGTTACCCTGGGAATGTGGGGATCTAGGGCGCACGCAGCAATACTCAGGGGCATCTAGCAACGTGAAACGGGGTGCCACAATCCACACTCGTGTATCATGGAGTCCTTACCTAGGGTAGGAGGAGAAAACGGGCCAGGAGGCGTGGGAGTCACTCCTGACGGTCCGAACGAGCTTAGGACTTGGCTCTCGATGTTGTGAAGGTCCCTAAATTCTCTGATGGTGAAGATGAGTCTGGAGTCCCGGCCGGTGATGGTCTCCAGCTCGGTCCGGTCGACGTTCCGGGACCCCACACCGACTCTGATGATGCCCGAGGAGCTCATCACTCTGGCGGCCCTCGACACGTCGTCCTGTGACTTCCCTCCGAGAAACAACACGAGATGCTGCGGGACCCCGTCTTCTATCCTGCTCCCCGCCGACTTCACGAAAAAGTTCTTGGCCACAAACTCCAGAGCTTTGCCGGTGTTGAGGGGGGAGCCCCCACGGAACCGCAGGCGCCGGATGGCTTCCAGCACGTCACTCTGCGACTTGTGGGTCCTCAGGTAGAACTCTGGGAAGACTTCGTTGCTGAACTGCGCCAAGCCAATCCTGATGCGGTTGGGGCCCACGTCGAACTTCCTGACGATGTTGCGGATGAAATCTCGAATGTGGACTATCCCTTCTGGCCTGACGCTGTCCGAGGAATCAACGAGGAAGACAATGTCGGCAGCGTTGCCTTCTACATCTGGAGAGAGAGAAAGAGAAGGAAAGTGAGCGCTCTCTTCCTCGCGCCGCCACCCGAGCTCCTGCGGCTCTGTGGACATTCCACTGCGTGGACGCTGGACCTGGCACAGCGGGGCTGCCGGGACATGCCAGGACAGGAAACTGGCCCAGACAAGGGGTGCCTGCTCTGCCCCTTCCAGCCTTGGGACACTGACTGGAGCACGGAGTAGAGACGTGATTTACCCACTGACTAGCCCAGGCCACCAGAACAGCCAGGGTCAGAAGCAGCCTTTCTCCCTCCCAACGACATCCCAGCCACACACTAGTCCTCAGCCACTCTCTAACCAATTTAAACCTTTCCTTACCTTCTGTCTGAGTATTCATTCTAAGAAAGAAGAGCGACGGAGGCTAGGCAGCTGGGGCTAAGTGACCTGTCCAGGGTCACACAGGGCAGTGTTTGAACCCAGGTCCTCTGATTCCAGAGCCAATAGGCCCTCTGTCCACTACCCTGGACTTCCCCTCACATCTACATCTACCGTCCAGCCTAGATACTTGTTTTCCCCTGGAGAGTAAAAGCATCTCACCTGGTCTTGGGTGCGGTGTTTGACTCAGGATGCTCTTTATCTGCTCCGAGGTCAGGGTGGTGATGGGGGTCAGCAGCTTCTGTTCCAGGCTCGGCAGCTCCCTAAAGGTGCTCACTGAGAATACGTACTCAGGGCTCAGAGAAATCCTGACCAGCTCCTCGGGATCAACGTTGCGGGCCACGGTGAAGGGGGCCACCCCAGTCTCCTTGATGTGTGCCGCAGCATCCTCCACGTCGTCGCTGGACCTCCCCGAAGAGATGAGCACCAGGAACTGCGGCACCCCCTCCTCAAGGCGGCTCCCCAGCGGCCTCCGGAAGATGTTCTTGGACACGTAGTCCAGAGCGCTGCCCACGTTGATCTGCCGGCCACCCTTGGGACGCAGCCTCCTCACGGCCGCCTGGACGTCATCCTTGCTGCTGTGGGCATTCAGCAGAAACTCAACCCGGGGATCCTCGCTGAACTGAATCACCGCCACCCGAGTGGTGTCGAAGCCCACGTCCAGCTCTTCGATGAGACTCTCGATCAAGGCGCGGATGTACGAGAACTCCTGCACCGTGTTCTGGGAGCCGTCGATGAGGAAGACCACGTCCCTCTTGCTACCAGCCCCTGGGAAATCAAAGGATCAGAACATCAGATCAGAGAGCAGAGGCGCAAAGGGAGGTCATCTAGCCCCAGCCTTCCTTTTACCAACAAGGAAACTGAGCCTCAGAGGGAGGAAATGACTGAAGAATGGGCACTTAGACCTGGAAGGGATTTCCCAAACCCTTTTACTTTACAGGGAGAGAAACTGAGGCAGATTTGAGTGACTTGTTCCATTGGGAATAATGATGGGGGTCAATTGAGATCCGGAGTTCTAAAAGAGAGGAGTAATAGAGATCCCTGGCTAGTTAGTGACAGTAGAGTGATAGCCCCTTGAAGGCTATTTTTGGGCTTTACCTAATAGTTTGGCACCTTTGTTGCTCTTCATTCAGACCTTTCAGTTGTGCCCAAGTCTCTGTGATCCCATGTGAGTTTTTTTGGCAAAGATACTTGACTGGTTTACCATTTCTTTCTCTAATTCATTTGACAGATTAGGAAAACAAGGCAAACAGGGTTAAGTGACTTGCCCAGGGTCACCTAGCTAGGAAGCATCTGAAACTGGATTTGAACTCACAAAGATGAGTTCCTCAGTCTAGACCTGGTGCTCTATGCACTACAGCACTGTAAAAGTTAAAATTAAAGTAAGTGACACGAAATATAAAGGCAGTTCTTTATGTCACTTCCTGTGTCTCACATGTGCCAATGGTGGCTTAAAATTGGCTTTGGACAGCCCAGGGGGGCAGTCAGTTGTTTCTGATTTGTCCCTTGTTAGCACACTCAGGTCATAGACCTTCCTCCTCCACACTTAATCCTCAAGTGGGGGTGTATGCATTCCTGGTTGCTAAAATCTAAAGACTAAGCAGGATAGAGTCAATCTAAAATTCCCAGGCACCCCTTAGCTCAACACATAGTAGGCTTCGGGTAATCAATGCTTGTTGAACTAAATTGGATGGAATTGGCCTGAATTACAGGAAAATGCACTAAGGAAAGCTACAAAGAGCAATTACCACTGAAATAAAATCTATTTGAATGCCACAGGTTCGATTTCACCTTACCAAACTTGGACAAGGAGTTCATATTCCTTTTTTTCACTGTACAGACTAAATCTTATTATACACCTTAAGATAGATGATAAGCCCTTTGATCTACTCCAAAGGAGACATTAAAGGAAACTGAGGCCCATTGAGGCCACACAGCTCAGAAGCTTATAAATCTATAAGTGTGAGGGAACTTAGAGAGCATTAGAGACCAATCCCCCTTATTTACAGATGAGGAAACTGAGGCCCAGAGAGTTTAAATCCTTTGTTCAGGGTAGAAAGTGAAATGGCTAGGATCTGAAGCCAGGTCCTCTGACTCCAAATTCAGCACATGTTTGTTCTCCCTCAAACAAACAAACAAACGAAGTGTGTATCCAATCCACCTGTCTCCCACAATCTCCCCATCTCCAAAGAAATCAGGTGGTTGGTGCTCTAGATTTCCCAACAGCAGGATTCAACCTCTTCTCTTAAATAACAAAGGCTGAAGACTGCTGGTTTGCAGGAGTTTTCATTCTACAGAAATTCTCCGGGGATTCTAGCCTCCTGATCATTCCATAAACAGGACTCTCCATCCCTTAGCTCACAACAATTTCTCCAGTTGTCTTCAGGACTTGGAATGTCTCCTCCTCCTCCACTGACCTCTCTTTTTCCTTTAAGTCCCAATTAAAATCCCATTTTCTACAGGAAGCCTTTGTTGGCCCTTCTTAGTTCTGTTGCCTTCTCTCCGCTAATTATTTCCTACTTATCCTGTATGTATCTCGTTCACATGTTATCCTGCCCTTTAGACTGGAAGCTCCTTGAGAGCTGGGGCAGTCTTCTGCCTCTCGTTATAATGCCAGTGCCTAGCACAAGCCCTGGCACATGGAAGGGACTTAATTGGCATTTCTTGATTGACAGATTGTGGCTGTTCAGATTAAGAAGCACTCAAAATGGTCCCCAGCATTGAGAGATATTTCGTGTCACATTTTCCTTGTCCACGTGCCCAGAGATCAGGGCTACATTCTGGAATCTCCAGGATTCCATGATGAAAATCACGACAGTGAAGGCTGAGTGGGATGAGGCCACAGGAAATGCCCAAGACTAATGGTTTCCAGTTTTCTGTCCCCGTACCACGTCCCACCAATTCAGAGACGACCGGGGGTGGACTGATTGCATAAAATCTGGGCCCTCACAGCTCCCCACTGGGTGGAAACGTTTGTTTTATGCTCAGAAATATCATACAGATTGAACTACAGGTGGCCAGGAGGGGCGAGGAACCCAGATGGAGAAGAGGAGGAAGTGGGACTAGGCTGTGGCCCAAAGGCTCATGGAAGGCAACATGGTGCTCAATGGGGCTCCAAGAAAGTCACTTAGCTTCTCATGACTAAGACAGCAGTTCTCAAGCTTTTTCCTCTCTGGACTCCTTCGTACTTTTAAAAAAATATTAAAATGGAAAATGTTTATTGAAATTGAAAAAATTGTTGAAATCATTATATTTTTTTTAATTATTGAAACCAAAGAGCTTTTATTTATGCGGGTTCTATGTAGCAATATTTACCATATTAATCATTAAGATGCTAATCAATATGTCTGTTTTAAACTTAACTCTGGTTTACGCATAAATCTAGTTTAAAATAGAACTAAAACTTTCAAAAATAAATTTGATTTATTTATTATTATTAATGGATTGATTGATTGATTTAAAATAACAATAACAAACCCACATTATACAAAAAGTCATTTATGTTTCTATGGGTTACATGTCTACATAAATATATATTTATGTTTTCTTTTTATTTTATTATATTTTTATTTTTACACTATATTATTTTGTTATATATTTTAATATTATTTATTTTATTTTTATTATATATTTTTATTATAGAATATATATAAAACCTGTAGGAACATAAATGACTTTTTAGGAAAAAATAACTATCTTTTCTCCAAATAAAAATAAATTCAATAAGCTGAATGGTCTATTTTTTAGATTTTTACAAATCTAATTTCTGACTTCATAGATCAAATTGATAAACACTTATTAAGCCCCTCCTGGGCGCCAGGAATCTCCTTTCGGCTTCTGCATTCAATCTGTTGGGATATGGTGTTTTGGTGGAAGTACATGAAGAAATCTGCCCTCCACAGACATGTAGTTGGAAGGGAGGAGTATTGGGATGGGCAGTTTAATCGCATTATAACATAGTCTTGACCGCAAGACCCCGTAACAGGTTTCGGGGCCGCCCGGAGAGCGATCCACGGATCAGCCCTGAAAACCACGGCTCTGCCACTACCCTTGACGGCGACGGTGTTTGCCCGCAACAGCACGGGGAGTTCCTGCCCTAACAATCTCAAGCCTCCAAGAGCCCCTGCTGGCTTCCCCTGCCCACTCTGGGATGCTGCGTCCCCCAGGAGACGCTCGGATCCCGGACGGCGCGGACTGTCCTTTGCCTTTCTTTGCCCCTCTGGCTTTAGTGCCAAGCTGGCCCATCGTCAGTGCCTAATCATTGCCCACCACCTGCCTGCTGGCCGGAGCGTCAGGACTGCCCCGAGCTCCTGGCCTGGGATTCTGGCCGCCATCCCCAGAGAAGGGGCCGGGGCCGTGGGCACTGGAATCCCGCCATGGCCTGGGCGGCCTACCTGGCGGTGGAAGAGGCAGCGCCGGCCTGATCTTCTGCAGCTCCTCCTGGCTGAGCAGAATCACTTTCTCCGAGACGAGCTGCTGCACGTGAGCCAGCTGCTGGAAGGTGGGGATGACGGCAGCAAAGTCGGGGACGTAGGAGATGGTCCGCATCTCGGCGTCATCGGAGTGGCCGATGCCGATGCCGAAGGGCACGGCGCCGCTCCTCTTCAGGAGCACCGCGGGGCCCTGGATGTCGTCCTGGGACCTGCCTGCGCTGAGGACGATCAGGACCTGGGGGACGCCCTCGGCCATCCGGCTCCCCGCCGACTCCACCAGGACGTTCCTCAGGACGAAGTCCAGGGCGGAGCCCGTGTGCAGGGACGCGCCGCCGAGCGGGGACAGCTGGCGGACGGCCTGGAGCACAGCCCGTTGGTCGGAGTAGGAGTTCAGGTAGAACGCGGGCCGGGCTCGCTCGCTGAACTGCACCACGGCCACCCTGACACGGTCGGGGCCCACGTCCAGGCTCTCCACCACTTTCCGAACAAAGTCCTTCAGGAAAGGGAAGTCGCTTCTGACCCTGTCAGAGCCGTCGATCAGGAAGACGATGTCCTTCCTCTCCCCGGGACCTGCAACAAGAAGCAGGAAAGATGACTGGCAGAAAGTCAAGAGGCGTCGTGGGCTTGAAGGGAAGGCGGAAAGCGTTCCAGGCTTTCCAGTGGCATCCCTCAGAGAAACAACTGGCGGGCAGGGAGGGAGACCAGAGTAGGAAGAAGGTCAGAGTTCCCAGAGGCCTCCGAGAGAGGCCACCTGCTTTACTGATAAGGAAACTGAGACCTCCCTAAGGCCAATCAATGACAGACAATAAACCTTGCCTAAGATGGTACAGGGAGTCATTGTCCGGGGCAAGATTTGAACAGAGGACCCTTTGACTCCAAACCATCGGATCACGGGCTTGGAGCAAGGAGACGCCTTAGAGGTCATCTAGTCCAACCCCCCTTAAAAGCAAGGAAACTGAGCCCCACAAAGTTTAAGGGATGTGCCCAAAGTCATACACATAGCAACAGGACTTGAACCCTGTCCTTCAAGCACTAGAGCATAGTGAAACAGATGTAGAGCTGGGAGCGACCCTAGGAAATGGAAGACCAGATCATTTAAAGAATTTGCCCAAATAATCATTAAATTTGTATTAAATGCCACAGCCACGATTTAAGCCTCAGTCCTTGGACGCTCAACCCAGTACTCTTCCCATAGAACCACCCCATTCAGCAGGTAGAAAACTGAGGCAGTCCTAGAGATCATGCAGTAGCAAAAATGAAATCATGGCATTCTATAAGGCACCGGTGGCTTCCCCAACAATCTCCCCATCAAATGACCCCGATGGCCCACATGCAGAACTAGCCTGGAAAAGTAACGATGGCCAACCTACCTGGTGAGGGTCCGCCATTTTGGACAGTTTTTAAGAGATTCACAATCTGTGGCTGAAGCTCTCCGATCTTGGGCAGAGACTCGGCAGCTAGGATAAAGGCAGGGGAGGGCACGATCCTTTCTAATTCCGCAGGGTCTGCATTCTTTGCTTGGAAAATGAACGGGATGATGCCAACCTGTCTCAGGTTCTGGGCCGGCCCATCCACACGGTCGGTCGACCTGCCAGCTGCCAGAAGGACAAGGAACTGAGGCACTCCTTCCTCAATTCTACTCCCAGACGACTTCACAAAGAGATTCCTCTGGGCAAAGTCCAGGGCCTGACCCACGTTGAGGAGTTTGCCTCCCTTGATCTTCATCCGTTTCACATGATTCAAGAGATCTGTCTTGCTCTGGTGGTCAGAAAAACGGGACTCCACTTTGACGTTGTCACTGTACTGGGCGACGGCTATCCGAGTGCCATCAGGTTTCACATTGAGCTCATCGATAATCTTGTAGAGGAAGTCCCGGACGGCGGGGAACTGGCCAATGAGGTTGGCTGAGCCATCGAAGAGGAAAAGAATGTCCCGCTGGCCTTCTAGAACAAAGGCAAATGAAGACAAAGTAAGTAAAGCAGACGCTGGTTGAATTGCATTCAAGAGCTTACAGGGAGCTGCCACCAGGTTTCACCAGGTATGGAGGAAGATAACTATACCAGCAGCCAAAAAGAATATAAATCCAATTTCCCTAAAAATTCAGGCCCTGCTGTGTTCAACTGGGAATAGAGAGAAGAAAGGATGAGTCCACAGGACTCAACACTTTGCCTCCCCAGCAAAAAGTTCCAAAATACACTATGACTTGTGGGATGCCATCCTGGTAAAGGAAGGCTGTATCATTTCCAAAAAATAAATGTATAAAATAATCAACAATGCTCTTATCACAATTCTGCTTTAAAAAAATGGGATATCGGGGGGAGCTGGGGAGCTCAGTGGATGGAGAACCAGGCCTAGAGATGGGAGGTCTTCGGTTCAAATCTGGCCTCAGACACTTCTCAGCTGTGTGACCCTGGGCAAGTCACTTGACTACCATTGCCCATTGCCTAGCCCCTACCACTCTTCTGCCTTGGAACCAATACACAGTATTGATTCCAAGATGGAAGGTCAGGGTTTAAAAAAAATGGGATATTAGTCTCCTCTGACAAACATTGATGAATATGGGTGGTATGAAACATGCTACCATTTATTCAATTAAAATTAATAATCATTCCACTAGATCTAAGGTTATGGTAGTCGGTCCAAACGTTGGCCAAGAGCACACTCTTCCTCCTTGTATATGTATCCTTCCACCCTGTCCTTGTCCAAACATCTAGTTCTTCTTACACTCTCTTGAGAAGAATATAAAGAACCCTGGAGAAGGCCAAGTTACGGCTCAGACTCCATGGGCTAACGCCCTTTCACTCCTTCCCATCCAAACAGCTCCTGGGAGCTATTCTGGTTATGAGCATCCATGGCTGTCCATTGCTGTCACTAGGCAGCAAGGTTGTCCCTGAGAAGCCTTCTGAGCCACCTGGCCACAGGAGGGGAGGCAGGTGGAAACCCAGCCAGCATTTCAATCCAATTCCTCTCCAAACTCGTCTTGGCCGTCCTATTGACAATAGATGTTTTCGAAAGGGCATGGAAATGGTCCAAATGGGACTTCCCCTCTCTGAGCCTCAGCCTCCTCATCGGTAAAGTGAAGGGGTTGGACCAGAGGACCTATGAAGATCCTTCCAGATCTATATCCACAACACTGTGGATTCCTGTCTGCTTAGGGAGCCAAGAATCTGGGGGTGATCTGCACGTTGGTAGCGGAACTGGGAAGCGCAAGGACCCTTTTCCGTTTGGAGGGTCACCAAAGCCAACACAATTCCTGAATACACTCAACGCGGAATTTTCAAATACTCCCACCAGAATACTCTGATGAAGAGCCCCGGAACAGGCAGAAACCTCATGAAGTAATGGGATGGAGGCTGTCGGAACTGGAGCTGAGCGCTAGAACCTGGACTCTGGGAAGACAGCAATTGTCTCCCTGTCGTCTTTGGCACCTAGAGCTCGGCCAATGCTTGACCCGGGGTGAGCACTTAGTAAAGAGCTCTTTAATTCATTTTAAAGGTATTCCTCTCTTCCCTCAACAGCACAAATGGGCGAATCAGAGCATGCTGGTATAGAATCTTCATCATCCAATTTATAGAATAAAAAAGGAGAAGAAGAAGAAGAAAAGTCACCCCCCCCCCAGGAACCTCCATCCCTCCTAACAGCACGCCAAGGTAGGGGAAGGTATTGAGCAACTGCCTCCCAGTTTGGCCTCCATTGGAATGAGCAGAGAGAGAGTGAGGATGAAGAAATGTAAACGTTACCTGTCGGGGCAAGTGGAACTTCTTCCACGCCACCACTAACATATGTGGTTAGGGGCTGAATCAATTGCTGTGGCAAGGCTGGTAGGGAACTGAAATCATCCATAAGATAGACCAGGCTGGGGTTAAATGCAATCTGCTCGAGTTCTGCCTTATTAGCCTGGCTAGCACCCACGCAAAAGGTCAGGACTCCGGCTCGGGCTAAAGCATTGGAAGCTTGCAAGTAAGAATCCCCCGACTGCCCGGCAGCGAGCAGGAGGAGGAGCTGAGGGATGTTCTCATGGATCCGGCTCCCGCCAGCTTCCGTGAAATGATTGGAGCGCACAAAATCGAGCGCCGAGCCAATGTTCAGAGTGGACCCCCCCTTGAGTTGCAACTGCCGCAGGCGAGCAAGCAAATCTGACTTGGACTGGTATGTGTCTAGGGAGAACTCAGTCTCGGGAGTGTCGCTAAATTGAACTAAACCGACCCGGATATTGTCATAGCCCACATCGAGGCTGTTTACTAAGTTCATTACAAAGTCGCGCACGTAAGGGAAGTTGGCGTTTCCCACGTTGAGTGATCCATCCAAAAGAAAGATGATATCCCTTTTGTTTACAGGAACTGTGTGGAGCAGAGAAAACAAAGTGAGACACTCAGACAGCGAGATAACAGGCACACATGGGCACGGCGAGACCACAGAGACACACGGCAGGGACAAGCGTGCCCGGGCACCAAATATGACAGAGGGCTCTGCATATTTTTTCAACTACTGCTACTGGTGAAGCGTTTTGGTGGCCAAGGTGAGAAACCAAATGCAGCTCACAGAACACGGGGACCATTCCTTTCCCACTGTGGCTAGCATCGGAAAACAGCAGCAGAGGGGTGAAAGCCCTCCCAGTGCCCCGAGAATGTGCCCACACGCCAGGTACCCCGGCTTCGCTCACAATCTCCTCCTGTTGGGGAAGATTGTTCACATGGGTTGGAGCTGTTCTTCTAATAACTGACTGACACCAAAGGCGGCTTTTTTTTCCTGGTGAAAAAGATCTGGAGGTTCCTAGTGGATTGATTATAAGCTCAAGATGAGCCTGTGGAGTACAAAGGGCAGACGAAAAAAGTTACTTCGGTCTGAAGCTGCTTTGAGAGCTATGATGTCCAGGACTAAAAAATGACGGCCCTACTCTGACGATTCTATGGTTTAGGAAGGTAACTTGGATGGGAGAAGGACTGAAGACCTTCAGCCATGATTTGGAGATCACTAACGTGGAAAGGAGACGTTGAAAACCAGTAAAGGAAATGGGATTCAACTCGGTCTATATACTGGAGGGGAGAGCCAAGGGTTTGGATTGGCAGAGAGTTTTCTACCAATGGAGTTAGAGGTCTGGTCCTTCTCTCTGTCCCAGATTGGCTTTATTTTGTCTTTTTCCCCCCTGGGCAAAATGTTTGAAAAACTGACTGTAGGAGAGCCAAGGAGCCAATAGGGCTTGCCAAACTGATTGAGGCAAGGATTGGTGGTGACCATCAATACAAAAGATGGCGTCCCTTCCACCACCAACTGCAGGTGCTCCCGAGCAAGGGCTGTGGGGCTAGTAACAGGGACAAAAGTCCGTATCTTGTCCCCTTTCCCCCCTGGAGTCCTCTGATCTAACTGAGAACACTGCCCTTACTTACTCCCCGATGATTTCCTTCTGCCTTGAGAATCACAGGGCCAACGTTAGTCTTGGGACTCAATGCTCCAGGCAGTATTCAAATGAAGCCTCTGAATAAGGACAGTGAAAAAGAGCCTTTAAAAGGGCTCCTTATAGCACGTGACTGGGGTCCTAGAGAGGTTGAGAACTAGAAGAGACCTTAGAGGTCCTCCATCCAACCCCCTTTCTTACAGATCCCAGAGAGCTGGTGACTTGCCCAGGGTCACACAGCCAGGAAGTAACTGAGATGGGATTCCAATCCAGAGGTTCCTGAAGCCCCATCCACCGTACTACACTGCCTCTCCATGCAGGAAAGCATCGCCTTGGATCCTTCCAAATGTAATCATTTCCCACATAAGGCTTAGCCAATGCCTTGAAGACATTGAGGCACCCGGTCACTCCTGGTAGCTCAGCTCATCTCCTAGCACTGGGATCTAGCCGCTGCACCTCGGAATCAATGAGATCTAAAACATCCAGGAACAATCAGCTTCCGTAACTTTGGCACGGGATGGTGGCAAGTTTAAACACAGACAGACAACTAAGCCTTAAGATGGTGGGGCATCCGGGGATGCCAAGTGATCTTAAGACTCGGCATGCAGTCATGCAAGAGAGAGGGAGGAGAGAGTGCCTCGGAGAAGCCGGTTAGGGTGAGAGCTGCTGCTTCCGTGATATTCATCTTCATTAAGGACGGCTGGGAGGATCGAATCCATTCAGGTTAGCGGTTCCCAGAGCAAAGTTCGCAGGACATCGTTTGTGGACTCAAAATCGAGCTCTAACACACGATCCTACTCGAGTTCCCGTTTTATTTGGGGCATTGAAGAGGATGGAGGTCAGCCTCGGGCACTGCTCCTCCCTCAGCAGAGACCCCTTGGTCATTTCAGACTGATTGGGGGCCACCCAAGATCCAGGCTTCTCCTCCCCAAATAAAAAGGGACCTCGAGACTAGTCGCCATCTTGTTTTATTATTTTTGGGGCAGTCGTCTGTTCTGATTCTACTTAGCGACAGAGGCCAAATCCTTTTCTCTCTCCAAGATCTCCCTTAAAGACTACCACTCTACTTGGGATCGGAACATACCTTGGGTGGTTCCAGAAAGGGTTCTTAATGGCGATAGAAAGCCAGGTAGGATGGCTTGCATGGGCCCAGGTCGGAATTCCGCCGGTTCGAACACCAAAGAGGGGTCAAAGGCAACCTCTTCTAGCTCCGTTCGGTCTGCCATTGGGCTCCCAATGGCAAAGGCCATGATGCCGCTCCTCTTCAGTTCCTGGGCTGGATAGCTGATGTCATCGAGGGACTTACCTCCCGTGATCAACACCAGGAGTTTAGGAACCCCTTCGCTGGCTCGATATCCAACAGAACCATTAAAGAAGTTGTTCCTGACATAGTCAAGGGCAGCCCCTGTGTAGAGCACCGTGCCATTAATGGGCCGCAGCCTCCGAATGGCACTGAGGACATCCCTTCGGGACTGGAAGTCCTTGAAATGAAAGCCCAGCTTAACGGTGTCTGCGTACTGGGCCACGGCCACCTGAATCAGATCCTGCCCGATTTCCAGCTTCTGGACCACTTTGTAAAGGAAGTCGCGGATGGCATTGAAGTTGGCCGATCCCCGTGTAGACGTGCCATCTATCAGGAAGACTATATCTCGCTTGTTGACTTCAATGACTGCAGGCAGTAATATTATATAGTAAGTGGACAGGCTCAAATACCCACATTCAACTCGATTCCCTAAAAACCTAGAAAGCTATCGAAGATGCTACATTTCTCTGCCTGATTTAATACTAAGAGTTTTCCAGTCAGGAGTTCTCTGGGCAATGTACGCTCAAGTTATAGCCACATGGGGCCCTGAAGAAAAACAATGAGTAATCGTTAGATCAGCTAAATAGGAGCAAAGCAGATTTGGATCCACTGCCTGTTTGGGGATATCACTCCCCCACATTCGATGAGATCGTCTTTGATCCCCAAATACACCACTTGATATATGGCCCCAAGAACAAGGATTATTAGAAATGCAACAGAAAAATCTGGAACTGATCTCTGCCCAAATGTAACCCTGTGACTGACACAGGGGCACAGGACTCAGTGACCCCAAATGCCAAAGCAGAATTAAGGTGGAGTTAGAGATGTGTGGGGTTTTCCCCTCAAGGATTCTTGAAGCTTCACTTTTCAGGAAATACAATTTTAAATCACTGTGAAAAATAAACAAAAGTGAAAAAACTTACTTAAAAGGAAAACTGAAACAAAGGCAAATCAATAAGACCCCAGAAGTCTCTGCATGAAAGTATATTCTGTTCTAAGAGTTCAAGTTTATACCACAGGAACCCAAATCACAGGATCTAAAGTGGTAAAGACAAAAACAGAAGAATAAAAGGCATCTTTCCCTTTTGGTGGAAATATCCGTAGCGGCCACCTGTAGGACCACATCTCAATAGCAATAAGAATAGAGAATACTCCATGCATCTTGGAGGCACAGGTAAGTTTTCTTGTGCCAAAGGAGAGAAGTATATCAGAGAACATTAAATGGAAAAGAAAAGAAGCAAAACATGAGTGATCTTATCATCCTCGTGTATACTATAGTCCACCTGAACAGAAGGAAGCACTAACTGAGCTTTATAGAAACAGACCACAAGCCCAGTACAGAGGCATGGAATAGTAATGATGGGGTGTTTGAATTATCCAGATATCTACTGGAGCTCCCTCTGAGCCAAATAAAGAGCAGTTCATCATTTCTTGATTTGTCCTGATGATTTCATCTTCCCATAAGTAGAGGGCCAACAAAGGTAAATTTTATTCTGCATCTGATTCTTGCTAACAAAGAAGAACGAGTTGCTTGGAGGTAGACGGGGAGAGAGAATAATAGGAACCTTGAGTGAAAGGAACTATTCCATGCTAAAATTTCTGAGAGAGAAGACAGTAACCTGATATGTTTCCTTGAATTGGGAAAACAGATTTCCAAGTTTTGTTCAAAAGGTAAGTCAAATCCAATAAGCCCATGTACAGAACATGGAACAAAAGACAAAAATAAACACATGGCATTATCTTTTGAATAGAGTCAGGAGGGCTAAAGGTCAGAGTGACATGAGGCTAGAAAGCAAAGATTGGGACAACATAATCTTGGGTTTTAATGGTTACTCCTTTTGCTTTTAGGTCTACAATGGAAAACAAGAGTGTCAAAGAAAGGATGGGATCATTTCTGGGGATGAATTATGATTCCTGAAAAGGGAAACAAGACAGAGGTGCTCAACTCCAATGTTGCATCTCTTCTCTATCAAGGAGAATAACCCTTGGAATGGAAAGAACAGAATAAAACTTGAGATTTAGAGTAGATACCAAGGAGGAACGAGGGAGAAAAGAAGAGATAGTAGAGGGACTGGATGTGTTCTGTTGACCCAGGAAGCAGAATGAGGAGCCGAAGGTGGAAGTTGCAAAGAGACAAATATGGGCTTGACATAGGGGAAATGTTTAACGTTGGTTGTTTGTTCTTTGTTTCCTGAGAGGACCAATGACATCACAGGGTGATGTCTTGACTTGTGCATGAATTGGATTTAAGTGAGACAGAGTTGCACAAAGTCATCCACTTCATTCTCTTTCCCAGACTCAGGATTACTGGCAATGGCCTAGGATGTAGCGAATGACTTTGGCATCTTCCATGTCTGGCCAAGCTCTAAGTGCTCCACAGCAACTGCTTCAGTACCCTTCTTTGACTGCTGGAACAAATTGTTCTCTTCTGCCCATTCGATCAGTCTTCACATGCTTGTAGCAGCCAACCCCCCAATTCACCCTTGGGTGTGACCTGCCATTCCCTCAACCTGGTGTAAGCCACCTGGTGAAGTGGTTTGCTGGAATATGGCTGCTGCTCACGCTACAGATTCCTGGAGTCACAGATGAAAGCTGAGTGAAAGGTGGGCACCAAAAGAGGGTAAGCAGCCCTGGAAAGGACTCAGCAAGCCCTCACATCAGTGGTACTAATCCTTAGAGATTTGGGGGAGATGATATAGCAAGGAACATAAACCTAGAGCCAGAAGGCACCTCAGAAACTATCCAAACCAACCCTCCCATTTAACAGATGAGGAAAGCAGAGATCCAGTGAAGTCAAGTGATTTTTCTCAGTCACACAGGTAGAATTTGAACACAGACCCTTTGACTTTGAGACCAGTGCTTCCCAAGTAGAAGGGAAATGGGAGAAGAAAAGGAACCTGAGATGACAAACTCAAGAAACTGAAGGTACCTCAAAGTTTCAAAGATTCATAGGTTTAGAACAGAGAAAGACCTTAGAGGCCATCTAGTCCACCCTTCCACTTTGCAGATGAGGAAACTGAAGGCCAGAGAGGCCCTTCTCAAGGTCACAGAGGTCATAAGTGGTAGAACCAACATTTGAACCAGGTTCTGATATAATATGCCTTCCGAGATCATTGAGTCCAATCCCCAAAGATAAGGAATATAGATGGAAAAAAGGAAAGTTTCTGAATAAAAACATGAGAGACTCTATGATTGAACATTTCAGGCCCCAAGTGCTCAACACTCCAACACACATCCACCCTCACATATACAGAAGAAATAGAAACACTTACATAAAATGGCAGAGCCTCTGTCCCGACCCAGAATTTGAACAGAAAGACTCCTGGGAAATGGCTAGATTTTAAAGTCCAGCCATTTGGCTACCTACCTCGCCCAGCTGGGAGTCAACAGCACCTGTAGCTTCCTCTCAGCAACTCTAGCGCCATTTTCAAACAATGGCTTGAATAATTCATGCCCAATTTTAGAGAGGGATAGCAGAGGCCAACTGGTCCAATTCCGCCCCCAACGTGGGTCCTCTCACCAGCCATTCATCCTCTGCTTAAAGACCTCCAATGAGAAGGGAGCTCCAATCCTCAGTGGCCTGTTCCCCAGTGGGGCAGCTCTCAAGTTTCACCTCCTTTAGAACCTAAGTCTGCTTCTGCGGCTTCCCTAGTGCTCTTGGCTTTGCCCTATGAGGCCAAGAAGAAGAAGGCGGATCCCTTCTCCACGTGATACCCCTTCAAATACTTGAAGGCACTTCTAATGGGCCCCTTTCCAAAGGCTTCCCTTCTCCACTTCCTTCAATCAGGTCTCCTGTGACATCATCTCAAGGTTCTCTCACCATCCCGGTCACCCTCCTCGGGACACTCTCCAACTTAAACTAGAACAGAGCACAACACCTCTAGGTGTGGTCTGGTCAGTGGGACCATCATCCTTCATGTCCCAGGGAGAGTCTGGTACAGAACTGAGAAGCTGATCCCAAGTCCTCTGGCTCCAATCTCAGTATTCTTCTTTTAAAATTTCAGATTTGTCATTAAAACACGTTATTATGCTGCCCGTTCGGTGGCTCCCTCAGGGACCTGGGAATGCAATGGGCCATTTGTCCCCTTGAATTCAGAACCTTGGAAGTTCTTTAGTCTAATCTGGGCTGCCTTTCTTCCTCTTACCAAGAAACCATCCACTGGCACTTCTCATTGTTATGCATGGCGCTACCCGAGGTTGATTCTTCCTCATCCCAATCATACTTTTCAGTGTCACTGTTATAGTGACCTTGCTCTTGTCATTTAGACAGTTTTCAGTAACATTTCAATTTATACTCAGTGCCAGGAATCATGGCCAGGAAATGTTTTACATAATGATGTCATTAACTAAGCAGGAAAATCAACAGAAACATAAACATAATAAAAGTTAACTAACAAAACTTTACTTACATTATTTCCTCCACTTTCTAATAAAAAAATGAACCTGGAGAAGCAAAAACTTATTATCTCTTCCATTTAGAATGTGAACTCATTGAGAATAGGGACTGACTCGATTTTTTAATTTGTCTCTCTAGGGATTAACACATTACTTGACCCATGTTAACTGCTTAATAAATATTTTTTCATCCATTCAAAAATGGATAGAGTACCTGGGAAGGTAGTGAGTTCCTTATCAGTGGAGTTCTTCAAACAGAGGATGGATGATGACTTATGAAGCCAATTGTAGCAGGGATTCTCATTTGGGTGGATGTTAGGCTAAATGGTCTCATAACATTCCAATGTCTCTTATGGAAAGAAAGTCCCAGTACTTAAAATGAGCGCCCTGCAAAGGACTTTGTCCTCTCTAGCAAGACCAATATTTTCTGGACAAACTTATTCAAGATGTTTTTGGTTATTTCCTTTGGTTTTCAAAACCTACTTTCATAGATAATGCAAAAGCACAAACTCTAGCACAGTTCAGTTATCAGAAATTTCCAGTTAGGAAAGCCAACTTGGATCTTCCTGCCTGCTGCACCGGTGGACTATAGCAAGAGTGGCTATTTGAGAGGAAAAGCAATTTAAATCTACATTATTTAAATTCCTTATTGTAAAATATTATGATGAAATTAGTCATTTCCAAGTGACACCAATTAAACTGAAGATGTTTTTTTTTATTATCTTATTTTCCCCTCAATTTCTATTTACAATACAAAAGAATAGTTTCTTCATGCTAGGGGGAATCTTGAGACCCTCTCATCTAGCCCCTCATTTATCAGGTGAGTAAATTGAAGCCCAGGAAGGCCATGGCATCTCAGCCAAAGAGTATGAAGGCAAACTGGCCAGAGAATCAAGAGGAGGCCATACGTGGGAGAATTTGCATTTATGCCTCCCAGAAGACTGATTATTAAGGAAACTTTTTTCAAATCTTTCAAAAGCCCTATTTCCAAAGCAGAATTCAAGACTTCTTCCTTAAGTAGTCATTAAACTGTCAAAAATCCCAGAAGGAAGGGAGCCACTAACTGAAAGTCATCTGACCGCCACTTGAGTTGCTTTGGCAAGCACCCGACTGCTACCAGTCAAGCCCAGTCTTTAGGCAGATTTAAATTTCCAGGAAATATGCTATTTTCACGATGTCTTATTAGTTTTCATCCTTTTCCCTAAGCACGCTTAGTAGAGCTAGTCTAGAAAGTTCTCTCCACAATGATTCGTACGTATCACACCAAGAGCCAACCTTTAACAAATAAAGCTTTGTTGTTTTGAAACCACATGGTACCACAGCGAACTCCAAAAGCATCCCATGATGCTGAGAGGTCGGGGTGGCTTACGGCTCTTCCACAGAGACACCTGCTCCACGGCTGGCCTTACTTCCAGCTGAAAGGTGACCCACAAACCCCCGTTCGTTCAGTGATGTCCAGAGCGGTATACATACCTTGAGTGACAATGGTTGGGGGCTGCAACACAATTGTTCTTTGGGCCACGCCAACAATGTAGGGCAGTAAGTATTCTCGTAAGTCGCCAAGGCTACGAAATTCCGGGGTGGTAAACACGAAATTTTCATCGGTAGCAATGTGCTGGAGCTCTGCCCTGTCGGCCCCCTGGGCCCCGAGGCCAAATGAAAAGATACTCGCTTGCTTTAAGGCGACCACCCCATCTCTAATGTCATCAGTCGACTGAGAGCCACTTATGAGCACTAGCACCTGGGGAACCCCTTCCTCCACTCGGCTGCCTCCCGCCTGGGTGAAGTGGTTCTCCACCACGAAGTCCAGGGCAGCCCCCACATTCGTCTCCTCACCCCCAATGACCCTAAGAGCCTTCACCGCATCCAAAACATCAGCCTTTGTGGAGTAGCTGTTCAAAGAGAAGGCGGTTCTGGGCCCATTGCTATACTGCACTACCCCAACTTGGATCTGCCGAGCTCCAATGGGAAGTCTCTCAAGGAAATTTACAAGGAAATCTCGAATGGCTGCAAAATGGGCACTTCCAGTCTTGTCTGATCCATCAATAAGGAAAATAAGGTCAGCAGATTCTTGCGCTTGAAAAGAAAGAAATGCAAAATGTGAAAGCGTTCAAATGAGTGATTCCATGCAGTCACATAGCAGTCTGACATGTTTCTTTGGAAACCAATAAGAAACACGGATATGCGAAAATACACACCACACGTTGAGTGAGAAACGTGAACATCTCCTTTGGTTCTGCATTCTGGTTGGATAAGAGGCATCTGGTAAAAGGACATCTTGGGAGGAATTTCGTTTCTAATCTTATCTGGGGCCGAAAATCCCAGCTAATAATGGTCAATGTTGAGCCCACAATCTGGGGACTTCTGCCAAGTG
The DNA here is from genome assembly GCF_027887165.1 of Monodelphis domestica. NCBI lineage: Eukaryota > Metazoa > Chordata > Mammalia > Didelphimorphia > Didelphidae > Monodelphis > Monodelphis domestica. The sequence continues at coordinate 536,108,382 of NC_077228.1, read as the reverse complement.
TTTTGGGGGGTCCATTTGAAATGGAATCTACTGGCCAATCACCAAGAGAGTACATTCCCTGGAACACAGTAGGCACTTAATAAATGCTCGTTGGTTGGTTGGCATAAGAGAAAACCAATTGAAATTTGGGGGGTCTTATGGTCCAAGAAATTCTTAAGGAGAAAACCAACCAAGCATTCCTGCAGCCTTTCCATGTTCAGTTGGGAAGACAAGACTGAATGGGATCTCCCCAGACCCCAGATCCATCAGCCTCTGTCCATGACATCCCGTACATACCAGATGTCTTTGGCAGGGGGTGGTCTGTCCTTCCTGGAAAAGCCCGTTTCATTTGCCAAAATGGTGGAATGCTTTCACTTTCATCAATATGAGAGGAGGGGAACGAAAGCGGTGCTGCCACATGCCAAGACCAAATGAGGAGCTGACTGAGATTTAGGGCTGGACTTACTTGGGCGCACTGTCTGCCATGATGGCGCACGTATTGAACTCAGGTGGCTGCCTCGCCATTGGCATTCCTTAGGGATGATAAAACGATGGTCACCTCTATCCAGTCAAGTAATGCAGAACAATGTTAAACAGGGTGATATGAAACCAGTCATGACAGAATTATCCAACCTCGTTCTTTGGGGGAGGGGACAACCCTAATTTAATCACGTGGGGCGGGGGGGGGGGGATGGAAAACCTTGTGTAGCGGTTACCTGTCGCCGTGCAGACTAATGATAGGAATGGAGAGCTCACTAGCAGGATAGCGACTCTTCTCCCAAGAATCCACACGTCGCTTCCATTCCTTGGCTGGAAATGGGAGCCGCGAGGAAGCACAAAAGCTAGAGCAGCTCCCTGAAATCCACAGAGCGTTCATAGATTCTCCGGGAAGGGCCACAGCCACATCGACAGAGGATTTCCAGACTCAGCGGAAAGTCAACATTCCTTTTTAACTGCCTAATCAGACCAGGTGGGGATATTACACGCACACACACACATACACCCACACGCACACGCACACACATGCATACACACACGCACGCGCGCACACACACACACACATTATTTAGAATTTTAGAGGAATTTCAAGGATATTGCTTCATACTTGTTAAAAATCTGGGACACGTCTACGGGCTCTTTCCCATTCTATTTTAATGTAGAGACACCAATGGCGAGCCAATTCTCCTAACTGGTTTTTCAATCTTCCTGTTTCCTGGACAACTCTAAGGCGGTCCCATGGCAACTCTCAGTGGAAATTGGGAAGAAATGCCCTCAAATCCAAAATGTTCTTCCATCACAGCTACAGACTGGAACTTGAACTAAGATCCACTTTGACCGAGAACTAGGAGTCGACAGCGAATGGCAGCTAGAAGTCTAGCTTTAGAATCAATAAGATCTAGCTTTGAATCCTGCCTCAGATGCAAACTAGCTACGATGTTGTTCATTCTTGATTTTTTTTTAAACCCTTACCTTCCATCTTGGAGCCAATACACAGTATTGGCAGAAGAGTGGTCAGGGCTAGGCAATGGGGGTCAAGTGACTTGCCCAGGGTCACCCAGCTGGGAAGTGTCTGAGGCCAGATTTGAACCCAGGACTTCCTGTCTCTAGGCCTGGCTCTCAATCCACTGAGCTACCCAGCTGCCCCCTCATTCTTGATTTTTGAAGCAGACCAATGACCTCACAGGATGACGTCTTAACTTATGTGTGAACTGGATTTAAGTGAGGCAGAGGTACGTGAAGTCGTCTGCCTGAAGAGAAGAAGCAAATGGGCAGATCATGTACCCCTGAACTGCCCTCAATCAAGTCTGTAAGATGCTGAGTTCCGAATGAGCTGCCAGTCTATGGTAGTGGTGAGAGTTCCCATGCCAAGGGTTCCCTGTGGCCATGATGGCCATTTACAAATAAAAATAGCCTGAAATGGACACTGGCCCAATCTGGGATCTTTAGCCTTATGAACACGGCCATTCATTGGGGTCCACTTTGTGGTGCTGTTGTTAAAGACAGTCAAATCTTAAGGCTCCCTAAGGTATCCTTCTTGAAGGGTGAGTCTCAGGGTTGGTAGAGACAAGAGCCATGGCATTGGCAGCAATTTGTCGTTTAAGTGAACAAATGACTGCAAGTCACGGAAGCAGGAAAGTGGAAAACTCACACTTTCAAGAAAATGTCCTAAAGGGGACAAGGCCACGGGTTGAAGTGTTGACTTCGGGCGGGCCACCCAAATCACGTTTTGGCTACGAATCCCACGGTGAGAGGGGAAAACCAGCAAATTCGTGTTCTGTGACTCATCGATGAATCTTGGCCAAGCCTGATGGATGGCAGCCAAGGTCAGGGAGTCTGCTTGCTAGCAGCTCTCAGGTCTGTTCATCGTGAGCCTTTAGGGTGGCAATGCTGGGTGTCAGAACACCTGCTTTGGCTGCTTCTTCCAAGGTTGGCCATGGCCAAGTCACCAGGAGAAGGCAGACTAGACGTCCTCAAAGATCGGCTCTTCCATCTCTCAATCATACCATCCAACCACACCACATCACATTCTCTCATTAGGGACACACTTTCCTTCCTGACCAAAAGTGAGGTCAGAAAACAAAAAAAGGTGAAAGGGATCCTTAGGGCAATGCCTTGGGTCATTCTTCTGGAGGAAAGGGGTTACTAAAGCAGGGCAGGGGCTGGGGAAACGTTGGATAATTTGTCATCACCGTCAAAACCATAGTACTCACGTACACAATGATGGAGCATGGGCTAGAAAACAACTCAGAGCATGCTGGTTAGGTGAGGGAGCCACAGTGTCCCAGGATCCCTAGCTCACTCACGCTCCTTCCCCAGAAGCTGTCAGCTCTCCCAAAAATCCTACGAAAAGAGGGGCTTTTTCCTCACTTCTTGGCTCCTGGCTTGTAATGTCCATGGCATTTTAAGGTGAAAGGGTTACAAAGAAGTCGAGCATCATGGAATCATTAACCACCAAGAGAAGTTCATGCTTTTTGGACATCTCAGATTGGCATTTATAATTCTCCCATTTAAAAAGTAAAGGAGGGGGCAGTGAGGCAGTTCAGTAGATCAAAAGCCAGGCCTAGACATGGGAGGTCCTGGGTTCAAGTCTGAGTTCAGACACTTCCCAGCTGGGTAACCCTGGGCAAGTCACTTCACCCCGGTTGCCTAGCCCTTATGGCCTTTCTGCCTTGGAACTAACACACAGGATTGATTCTAAGACAGAAGATGAGGGTTTGGGGGTTTTTTTAATAAGGATCATTTGGGTTTCCCATGCAAACCACACAATTGTAAATGCATTTCAATCATGTGTTTCAAACATTCTTTGTCATATAGAGAAAAGGGGGGCACCCATCTTTACATGAGAATTATGCTTCAGCAAGCAATGCTCTTTTAGCATAAAGAATGGGTCCCATTGCTCTTTAAGACAGGTCATCCCAGCAGCAATTAGGGGCAATCTGGGTCTACTCTGGGGCAAATCGGGGACAGTAGACAATGGAGAAGCTTGACAGCTATCACATAATCAACCAGAGGAGTAGCAGAGAGGGGGAGGTCAAAATAATGGCTGCTAATTAATAACTCATCAGAGCATTCATCCTATGGAATAACCTTTTAAACAATGGCAAATGGAAGCAAAGTGGTGATATAAAACCATGGAGCATGCAGTGAGAAATGATGACTCGGTGGGCGTACGAAGCGTGGTTAATTAGGAGAGAAAAATGAGGAGGCTGAATATTGGTGATGCCAGTGCGTCAGCTTGCTTAGAAGGCAGAGATGTTTTCCTGGGCATAAAAACAAAGGTTTCATTGTCAGAGGTCAGTTCTGGGCCCACAGAACCGCCAAAGCCTCCCTTGGGAGGTGATTGGGCAGCCGAGACCTTTCATTCATTTCTAGACACCATCTGATGGACTCTTTTTCATTAGCTTGGCAAATGGAGTCAACCAAAGTTCCCCCATTTCCCTGGTGATCCCCATCTTTGATGTTCTTATTCCCTTTGCCAGTTTCTGAATTGGGGCATTTGAAGGAGGGTTTCAGATAGTTGAATGACAAACACTGAGAGGAAGCAGTAGGTAGACATCTCCTGTGTCTGACATCATTAGTCATTTAGCCAATGAGGAGGCCAAAGGTGTCCTAGATGAAGTCCTAGAGGTAATCTGGAAGGCATTCTACATTCCCTTGCACACACTACGGCCAAGGGCTGGCTAAGTAAATACCCACAAAGGGAAGCTGTCGCTAATTAATGATTCCTTAGACAGTCCCTCATGATGGCTCCTCCCTGCCTAGCAATTGCAGATCTCATCAGAGGCTCCAGTTAAATTAAGTCCACGCTTCCATCTTGCAACCATCCCTCCTATCTCAGGCCTTCGGGCCCAGTGTACCACTCAGCTCTGCAAACAAGGATGCCTACATGGGTGTGGGATCTTCCCATTGTCCAGCCTGATCATCTGGGAGGAAGGAGAGGGAAGAGTAGAGCAAGGGTTCCATTTATTCTGGAAGAGAAGCTCCAAGCCACGTCTCAGCCCTGAGCATCCTTTCCTTCTCTTCCAATCTCCTCTCCCCATACAGACCTCGGCCCTTCCCCCATCAGCCTCATCCTTCTGAGTCTTCTCGTTACTCCCAACCCAAACCTACTTGGCTCCATTGCTGTCTGATCTTTTCCACTTGAACCCTCCCTAATCCACAAGCCTTGGTGCTTCCAGCCTTGTGTCATCTCATTCTCAAGAAAGGGATCTCTTGTAAGAAATCGTGGGTTTGGAGTTGAAACTCCCTCTTTTGAGGAAGGAAATTGAGGCCAAGAGAACTTAAAGGACTTGGCTGAGTTCACCCAGGAAGCACTTGTAAGAGAAAGGATTTTAGCCTAGGTCCCCTGGCTCTAAAGCTCACACTCTGTCCACTGTATTAGACTGCCTCCTGGGCTCAAAGAGAAGGGATGCAAACATGAAACACCCCAAGTAGGTTTAGGATAATAGAGCAAAGACTCCCCAGAACTAATGTGAGATATCTTGGGTTCAAATCCTGGCTTTGCTAGTGACCTGAAACCTAAAAAAAGCCTCTTAACTCTTCTGGGACTCTGGAAAATGAGGGCAGACAATCTCCTAAATGGCCCCCTAGATGACTTCATTCCCTTCCGCGTCTAACTTGTGACCCTATGAATTATCCTTGAATAATCCTTGAGAGTTTGCTATCACACCACTAAGTCTTTGCCAAACCCATTATCCATCTGCCTCCACCTTCCACACTGGAGGGGTCAAGAAGAGAACTGCCCACTTGCCCAGGCAACTGTGCCTGCATTTATGACTAACTTCTATGCAGGGGAGCCCATTGGACACCTGCCTTACTTCACGAGCTAGAAGGAGGAGGGAGCCTTAACTACATGGATACCTTGGCAACGGGGAGACGGATTTTAATTCAGCAGATATTTGCTGAACACCAATTCAGTGCAAGATATTGGGCTGGGCAGTTCTTGAGGGAGAAGAGGGACCTGGTGCAAGTGGATGGTACCATTTCCACTGTCGAGGAGGCCCTGCAAGCAAGCAATTCTGATCCTTAAGTCATCTCAGACACTGAAGGAAGTAAGCCAACACACACAGAGACTCAGAGAATAGAGTTGGGAAGTCTCTATGGAACTGGGGTGAAGAGCAGCCCCAAGGCCTGGAATTTGGGGACTTGGGTCCTAGTCAAGGCTTTTCCACATCCGGATTGAATGACCCTCAGCTCAGGGCTTCAGCCAGATTAGCTGATTCCTAAGGACCTTAGGGACCCAGTCAAGGTAGATCTAGGGTCCTGATGACTTCAGATAAAGGGGAGTCAGCCTCCCCAAGTGTGTGGTGCCCTTTTAGGCCCTCAGCTTCCTGGGAAGTGAAAGGGACCTCCACAATCAGTGGCAAAAGCCATAATAAAAGAAAGTGGCCCCATTTTTTGTCCCCTCTTCCTGGTAATAAAAATAAGTAAGCCATAAGAGGGGGTGGGGGAGGAAGGAGCTTCTATTCTTTTTAGGGAGTCATAATGTCAAAAGCTTAATTAATAGAATGCTTGAATCAGAGTCTGGAAGAGCAGGGTCAGACATTTAATAGCTGTGTGACCCTGGACAAGTCACGTAACCACTCCATTCCTTAATTTCCTCCTCTATAAAATGACAGTGCCAGACCTTTATGGTCTCTAAGATCTCTCTCAGTTCTAAATCTATGGCATTGTAATGCTATTAGTGACTGAGGTTTTAATCCTCATCCAACATTTACTAGCTGTGTTGACTGGGTCCCCACCATTTAACTCATAGTGTCCTCCTCTGGAAAAGGAGGGAGTGGGATTCATTGAGGGCCTCTGAGGCCCCTTCCAGCTCTAAATCTATGACCTCAAAGTCAATCAATTAGTCCATCATCAAAGGTACTTTTCTTCTCCAGCAGCAAGTAAATAATTGTTCTTGGCCTTTGAAAAGAGACTGTTCTTCCTAGTTGTGTGACCCTGGGCAAGTCATTTAACCCTGACTGCCTGTCCCTTACAGCTCTTCTGTCTTATAATTGGCCCTAAGATAGAAGGTGAAGGGGAAAGGAGAGGAGAAGATGGAAGAGGAGAGAAGGAGAGGGAAGGGACTGCTGAAAAATTATTATAACCTTTGTTTTTAAACCTGTGAAGAGTCATCATCTGTCCCCTAAGTCAGGGGTTCTTAACCTGGGGTCCATGAATGGAGGGTTTTATTCTTTTTTAATATATTTTAATAACTGTTTCTGCAAGCCTACAGGTCTTATTTGTCTTTAAAAGACAGTCTTGTGAGAGGGGGTCCACAGGCTTTGTCAGACTCCAAAGGGGCCCGTCCTCCAAAACCCCAAAAAGATTAAGAACCCCTGCTCAAGGTCAGATTTCTTCCACAGAGCAGGGCCAATCAGAGCTGACGGGACCTTAGCGCCACTCCCAAAAAAAGCTTCACTAAGCTGTGGCTTTAGAGCTAGAAGCTGCCACCAAACCAAATGCCACAAGGAGGGAGCGAGGCAGGGCACAGCTCGGTGCTGGGAGCGTTTGTTACCTGTGATGTCTTTAGGTATCTCTGGCGCCCCGGCAATGTCCGCAACCATGGAGGAACGGACACAGGCCACTAAGTTTCCTACTATGTCATGGAGGGCGGTAAAATTCTCTAGGTTGAAAACATGCAAATCAAGGGGTTCAGTGGCCATCTCCTTGAGCTCTCCTTCCTCTGCGTCCTGCACGCCAATGGCAACCACGTCCACGGCGGCGGCGGACTTCAGTTCTGCCGAAGGCCCGGCCACATCATCCTGGGATCGTCCGTCGGTTAACACTACGATAACCTGGGGGACGCCATCCCTCGCCCGGCTCCCGGCAGCCGGAGTCAGATGGTTCTGTATCACGTATCGTAAGCCTCTGCCAGTCTTGCTGTCTCCCCCCAGGTAGGTCATGTTGGCAATATGGGACAGGACCTCTTGGTTAGTACGGTATGTGTTTAGCAGGAACTCAGTGTGTGGGTTTCCATTGAACTGGACCAAGGCAAAACGAAAATCACTTCCTGCCACAGCTAAAGATTCTATAACATCATAGAGAAACTCCCGAACTAGCTGGAAATGTTCTTTGCCAATGCTCCAAGAGGAATCCACTAGAAAGATTATATCTGCAGCAGCACTCGTTTGGACAGCTTTAAAAAAAGACACGGTTTGTGAAGTTAATTTCTACCCATCATCTGACTCGACCTACACTTGCGCCATAGCTGAGGAACTAACATTTCTGTTACATCAGGGAGGGCAGCAGGAAGAGGGAGCCCAGGAGCACCTGCCCTGGTCAGTCCAGTGTCAAGGCTTACTTACCCACCAAAACAAAGGTCTCATCATCATGGCGGATGGGCCATGTCACACAGAGAGCTCCATCTCCTGAGGACCCAAGTTCAGTGTGCCATGCTGGCCCTGGCCCAGCCATAAGCATCCAGAAGCAAGAGAATTGCCCATAATTCTCTGCCACCAGGCAGCAATGTCACCTCAAAGACTGACCTCAGACATGCAGCCCACCCTGAAGGGCTCTAAACACAAATAACCAGCAATCGTTTGTGGGATGACTGATCGATTGAGCCCACTCAGGCGTGCCTTGACAGGAAAGAAACAATGAGAACCCTCTAGTTGGGATGTTCTACGGGATTTGAACTGGCTTGGGGAATCTCTGATTGTCTGCACTTCTCTTTCTCTCTCTGGGACAAACGGACGGGCCTGTTGGCATCATGTCACAAGGACGAGACAAGCCCTTATTAAGACGGTGACTGAGAAAGCCCCCAAGTTAAACTGATCAGCCAAGAGACCAGAATGGATGGACTCCCTGGGGAGGACCAGGTTGGGAAAGGGAGGAGCCAGGCCAGCGCAGCCTCTCTGGCCTTCTACCCAAAGTGCCAATGGGCATCTCCACTCTACGGAGAAAGAGGTTCTCCTCCCAGGTGAGCTCATCAAATTGATCCGGATGGTGAAGATGCCCCTGATCCATCCTTACGGCTCATCTCCTCATATTCACAAAGGAAAACGCTGTTCCCAGCCTAGAGGAACGTAAGCAAGACAGCACGTGGGGCCTCCACCTTGGCCAAAACGATCACATAAGTTTCTACAGAAAGGAGTGGACAGCCCCATCCAGCTTGTTCTGAAAAAATAACATAACATCAAGGCAGGCATTCCCAGGTCTTACCCTCTTGAGCATCAGTCACCCCGAAACCTGAGACTAAAAGGCAGAAGATTGCCACAAGAGGCAAATGTCGATGCTTCCTCATTTTGTTCTCGTCAAAGCACCAGCTATCGGACCTGAGAAGAAGAAAGGAGGGAGAACACATTGGTCAATTGCCATTCCCTTTACCGCCATGTTTGAGGCATGGCTCACTTTCTGACTTTGCTCTTCAGCAATATTGTGACCTGGGGCACTGGGGGGGAAGAGGGGGGGGCAGGCCACAGGCCCAGCAATGGGCATTGTCACAAATGAAACAGGTGCCCTGATGGGCCTTCCCATTGCTGATGACCAGCCCTCATGGGAACAGACTGCACATGTTTTCAAAGGAAATTTATATTCATCCATTCTTCTGGTCTCACAACAGCACCATGACATGGGAGTTATTATTCCCATTTTCCACATGAGAAGACTAAAGCCCAGGAAAGCTATGTGACTTGTCCTAAGCAACTGTAGAGGGACATCAGAGGCCCAGTAGACCACCTCCCTTGATTTACATATGAGAAAACAGGATAAGGATGGTGAAGTAACCCACCAAACCATGCAGCTGGAGGTGGTGGTGGTGGTAGTAGTAGTAGTAGTAGTAGTAGTAGTAGTAGTAGTAGTAGTAGTAGTAGTAGCAGTAGTAGTAGTAGAGTAGTAGTGTTTGTAGTAGTAGTAGTAGTAATAGTAGTAGTAGAGTAGTAGTAGTAGTAGTAGAGTAGTAGTAATATTTGTAATAGTAGTAGTAGTAGTAGTAGTAGTAGTAGTAGTAGTGTTTGTAGTAGTAGTAGTAGTAGAGTAGTAGTGTTTGTAGTAGTAGTGTTTGTAGTAGTAGTGTTTGTAGTAGTAGTAGTAGTAATAGTAGTAGTAGAGTAGTAGTGTTTGTAGTAGTAGTGTTTGTAGTAGTAGTGTTTGTAATAGTAGTAGTAGTAGTAGAGTAGTAGTAGTAGTAGAGTAGTAGTGTTTGTAATAGTAGTAGTAGAGTAGTAGTAATGTTTGTAATAGTAATAGTAGTAGTAGAGTAGTAGTAGTAGTAGTGGTATGAGGAGGAGGAAGAGGAGTGTAGCAGCAGCTGTGGCACTAATAATAATAATAGCTAAAACCTGGATAGCACTTTCTGAAGTGAAATCATGTGAGCCTGGTAAGGGCAGCCCCCGCCTCCCTTTTGTCTTCCTACAGCCAGAGCCTAAATCCTTGTAAGTTTGAGCTGATTAAAGTATTGAAGGTACTTTGCCAACCCAACCATCAAGCACTGTAAACATGTCGCCTCTTGTTTATGTCCTTGTCCACAGGGGGGGGGGGGGTGCCCAGGGCAATCAGGACTGCGCTGGATGGAAGATGGGCTGTTGAGGAGGTGCTCCATGGGCCTCCTCTGTCCTAGCTCCATGGCCGCAGGACAGAGGGATGGGCCACGTCGCCTGGCAGAGTCCTACTGGGAGGTCTATGGGGTCGCCATTCTCCTCCTCAGCATGGGAAATGCTGAGGGAGGTCAGCCGTCCCCGCCAGCTTCTATCTCCTGCCCCGTCTTCATGTCCGGTCCAAACCCTCCAGAACATGGGAGCTCAGGACAGGACCAAGGACAGATCCCTGGGGCCTTCCACTGGTGGCCAGAGCCAGGGAGCGTCAGGTCAGGGGGAGCTTTCAGGGCTTCTGGGCTTCCATCTTGGCTTTTACTAACCTCCAGCAAAAATCTAGAATTTCCCTCCACTCTGATTTTCTTTAAGAACATGATTCTTAGACGGGATCCATCACACACACGCGTGTGTGCACACACACACGCACACACATATACACGCACGGGTGTCTAAAAACAAGGCTGGAATTTAAGAATACCTGGAAGGACCAGGCTTGTCAATGGACTCGCTGGTGCGTCTCTATCCAAAAGTCAAAGAAAATTGACGTGAAAGAATGACTATTTTTTCCCAAAGTAAAATTCCACTTTTTGCACCAGTTGACACTTGGGAGCCATCGGTGAGAAGCTCTTGGTCGTACGCTTACTCATTAAGTTCAGATGCATTTACTTTATTCTCCGTATCTAGTTATACCCAATGGCTGCTGGATTTGGCATCAGATGACCTGGATTCAAATCCCAGCTCTCCTGCTTACTCCATGTGTGTGACTTTGGGGCAGTCATTTCCTACCTCACCTTCCTCACTGCTATAAATGAGGCCGCTGGACCAGAGGAATTCCATTTCCAGTTAGGATGCTCTGAACTGTGGCTTTCTTCGCTCTTGTGGTGAAAGACCGACCTACAATCTAGATGCACTGAGTGAAATAGCAAAGTCCGGGGAGATTTCCGTCCCTGCCCTGTTCCTCTGGGCTACGGCCCCGGTTGGCAGCTGTGCTACAATGCCAGCAAGGTTTAGGCTCTCAAGGAGCAGGCGTGTGATGAGGCGGGTGGCCCCGGGGAGAGGGGGTACAGCACGTGTTGTTTATGTATTACACCCCCTAAGGAAAGGCACACTGAGCTCATTTTGCCCCCACGGTGGAGAGTGCGAATGACATCCCGAGAGACCCTGTTGAGTGCACTGTCCAGGGCCCAGGGGCCCATAACCCGCTGGCCATCCAAGACAACCACCCGCCTTTCCTTGGAATTTAGACTCCAAGCTCTTTGAGACAAAGATGGCTTCATCCTTTGTCTCGGTGAGCCTCAGAGTCTGGCAATGTCTGGCACAAAAAAATACTTATTAATATCGATTAACTAATTAATGAAAGGAGGAAAAATAATACCCCCAAGTGACCTTTCTACATCGCTTTAAGACCTTCAGGACCCTTACAAGAACCCTCTCATTTGAACCTCAAAACAAGGTCGATTTCTATTATCGTCCCATTTGACTGATAAGAACACTGAGGCTCAAAGAGGATAAGTAGCTTTCCCAGGGTTCCACCGCTAGCAAATGCCTAACTAATGTTCTTCCTGACTCTAAGTACAGCACTTTGTCCTCTCTACCTTGATGCCTCTTGGAGAGTCCTGGATTCAAGTCTCTGGCATGATCATCTCTGACCATCGTTGTGTCTTTTTCAAAACTTGGTATCTACACCAGTGCCTAGCACGGTCTTCTGCATACAGAAGATGTTTAATAAATGCTGGCTGAACAAATGAATGAATGGATGAATAAATGTTTTCTCTAAGGGGGGGGGGGGGGTCAAGTAACCAGAAAAGAGGAAAACTTACAAACCACACCTTCGATGGAAGGAAGGGGAGGGAGTGGAACAGGCTGAATTGAGAAGAGTCAAGGTAGAGATGAATAAAACGAAGCCCTGTGAAAATCCTGCCTGACACAATCATAGAATCAGGGTGAGAAGGGACCTTGGAAGTCCTCTATTCTAACATCTGCCTCTTTAGAGAGGAAGAAATGGAAGTCCAGGCAGGAAAAGTGACTTGGCCACAGTCACACAGCGACTCAGTGGCCAAGAGAGGATTCCAATCCCCAACGTCACACTCTCCCCCACACGGCACCTTGTCTTAAATTCCTTAAAAGGGAGAGCACAATCTAAGTGAGGCTTCAAAGAGGAGTCGCATACCAGGGTGACTTTGTCTGGGAACGGCCCCAGTAGAAAAGGGGGGAACTTTGCCATCATGCTGCTAATTGGCCAATCATGCAAACTGCTGGTTCTTCTCTGAAGCAGAATGGCTGGAGCTGGGACAAGACCGAAACGGGAGCTCCGTGTATGGTCCGGGATATTAAACCAGCGCGAGATCCAGGCCGGCCAGAGACCGCACACTCTCTAGAGGGCGTCTTCGCCATACGACAGTTCTGCTTGGAGCCATTCACTCTGGCTGTCACCAAACAGAGTCTGGGATAGGAGGAGGTGACAAGGCCCTGCGAAGCCAGGCTAAGAAGTGACCACAGCACTCAGCAGGGAGGCAGCCTGGTCTAGCTCAAGGATAATTCTAGCTAGGGAAGGGCTGTCAGGACTTTGCCCCAAGCAGCCAATGGGCAGGGTCAGAACCCTCAATAAGCTGGTACGCTGCTGCGGTCATCACTGATGCCAACACAAAGTAGGAAAAGAAGCAGACAAGAGCACCAGCGATTTGGAGCCCTGGATTTCCCATTAGAGGACCTCACTTGACCTTGGGCAAGTCAGTGACCCTCTCTGGGATTCCGTTTCTGCAACTATAAAATGAGGCAGAGACTCTGGTTTCCAGTCTCTTCTAGCTCATTCCGTACACCACCCAAGTAGACGAAGGGATGAAACCAAACATGGAGCTTTGGCAAAACCATATTCTGGGGAAAGTCAGATTGAGGAATGACTTCCTAGTCTTGCCAGCTGCTTCAACAGTTGCTGTCCCCTGGCCCTCTCATCTCTGACTCTAAGTAAGCTATTACTATGTAACTGTGCTGAAATTAATTCAATGGAAACTGACTTCCTACAGCCATACTTGTTGATCTAAGGAGGAAAAAATAAAAAGCAAGTTCGGAAATTCAATGGAAGGGCCCTTAGGCTAAAGCGGGAAGGGACCTTAGACTTTTCCAGCTATCCTGTGGACCCAAAGCAGTCAACTGAGGAGGAAGAAGGATTAGTCCTATTCACTGTAAGATATTTTCTGAATATTTGCATGGGGGACATTTCTTAGGTTCTAACAATCATAATACCAACTAATTGTTTTTAGATCATGCTAAAAAGTTGGCAACGTCATTTTATATCGATACACACATCATTTAAGCCTGTTTCTCGAATTAAATTCAACCTCACAACTCTGGAGTTAGGCACAATTCATATTCTAACCTCCTTTTCCCAGAGGGATTTATCTGGATTTTGTACATCCAGAGAGCAAGCCATTGTCAGAGGCAGAACTCGAATCCGCATCTTTCTGACTTCAAGTTCAGCACGCCAGCTCCTGGGCCAAGTGGTCCCCAGCACTGACCCAGGCACATACAAAGACAAGAGTGAGAGAGGATACCCTCAGGAAGCGCCCATTCTACAAGCAGTGCCTAATTTCAAAAATACAAAATGCACAGAGAGAAAAAGGTTGCCTCTGGAGGCAGATGGTGCTGGGGAAAGAACACTGCCTCAGACCCTCATTAGCTGTGTGACCCTGGGCAAGTCCCTTCACCATCTTGGGCTTTTATTTCCTGCTCAGTAAAATGAGGGGTTAGACTAGACGTCCCCAAACCACTCCCAGCTCTAGATCTCGGATCCTCGGACAGAAAATCCACTCCTCCTGCTTTCTTTGTACCTGGGCCAACAGCCCTCTTTTTTTTCCCAGCTGCATCTCCCAGGACAGGAACCGGAGGTCTCCCCTCCCACATGACCCCCACCTCAGAGCACCACTACGTGGGAAAGTCTACACCTGGCGAGGAAAGTGACTTTGGAACCAAACAGTTTGTCCTTAGAGGGTTGATTTGGCTTTCACTGAGGGGCCTTTGGATCTTCTCTGAAAAGGAAGTTGTTTGCAGGGATCTGGCTGCACACCCTTCTGGGGAACCCCTCCAAGAGGCTGTCCTTCGGAGGGATGGCCCCATCCATGCCCAGTGAGCCTCCAGGACCTCCCACCTGGGGTTTCCACCCAAATAACTGTTGCACAAAAAAGAATCCTATAAATAAATATTTTTTAAATTTAAATTTTAAAACATTCTTGTTTGTCTGAATGGATTTATCTCTGAGGAATGTAGTCATCTGATCCACATTGAGCTTTGACTCTAGAGTCTGAGGAACTGGGTTCAAATCCTGCCTCTGACACCTATTGGTCGAAGGCTCTTTGCTTCCCAGGCCTTGGTTTCTTCATCTATAATTGGGGGAGAGAGTCAAGAGGCTGGACAAAGTGACTCTCCAAGTCTAAGGAGGATCTGAAGGCCGCATCAGGCAGGCACAAGCCACCTCCATGACTTGAGGCTGGTGGCGGAGGATGACACAGTCCCATTCCAGCAAACAACCCAAATCAAGGGCATCTTCAGAGTCTCTTGTGTGAGAATAAAGCAAACAAAAATGGAGACTTTCTGTGTCCTCCACCCCGCCCAAGTCTTCCTGCAGCCCCTCCAATCTGTCAGGAAGCTCAGAGACGTCCAGTTGGGCCGAAGGGGGCCATCTGACCTCCTGGAAGACCTCTCGGGTCAGGGGTCTCACTCCCTCTCCTAACGGCCCACGTCAGCCCATACACCCTATCCACAGCTCTACCTAGCTGCTCTTATCCCCATTCTACAGAAGGGAAAACCAAGGCTCCTCAAGGACATTAGCTGGAAGGGGCATTCCAGGCCATCCAGTCTATTCAGCCTTCCTTATAGACAGGAGAAGACCGAGGCTCAGGAAGAATAAATGAACTGTCCAAGGCCACATAGTGATGAAGCATCCCGGAAAGCATTGTATCCCAGGAGAGAGAGAGAGGACTGGATCTGGAATTAGGAAGGCCTGAGTTCAAATCCAGCCCCAGATACTTACTAGCTGTGTGACCCTGGACAAATCACTTCATTTTTGCCTGCCTCAGTTTCCTCTTCTGTAAAATCGGAACAGTAAGGGCCCCTCCACCCAGGGTTGTTGCAAAGACCAAACAAAATAATCTCAGTAAATGCGAGGCTACTTCCAGCCACCATCACCCCGGAGTGCCACGATGCCTGGAAGGAGAAATCTTGTGCCTCGGGGCGCTGCGGGCTCTCTGCCAGCCCAGACGGTTCTCTTCTGGCATCAAGCGGCACAGAGCCGGTGCCAAGGTCATGCCCGGCAGCCCTCCCCCTCCCGGAGCCCCCCAAAAGACTAATGTTGGCCTGCAGCAGAAGCAGAGACCCGCCGTGGAAGGAGTCACGGGGCCCGAGTTCCAGTCCCACAGCCCGGCCGTGAGCCAAGGCACGTCCCTCCAACCTCCTCGGCTCCTCTTCTCACAGGGGCCTAGACGAGAGGGTCTCGCGGTCCCTGTCAAGTGGGATTCTCTGGCCCAGGACTCCGGCCAGACCTGCTCTGCCTTTCTTCCTGCCGGCTCGCCGCCTGCATCCCTCCCTGCCCACGTTCGCCCCTCAGTGCTTCGCAGGCTGGGCGCTGCAGGGCGCCCCACGCTGAGCCGGCGCGGCCCCATGTTCCAGGGGAGCAAACTGAGGCGGCGCTCTGTGTGCTGGGCGGGCCCGGCCTGGCTCCTGGCTCCCTGGCGGCGAGGAGGGGGGAGGGCAGGGCGCAGGGTCCGGCCCCAGAGGCTTCCCTCCCTCCAGAGAGCTCTTCGGCTGAGCCTGGGATCACACGGCTCGGCTCCCCTCGGCCCGGCCGGGACGTGGCTGTGTTGGGCTCCAGCTGGATCTCGTCCGAGGCTCCGGCACACAGTGAGGCCCCCCAGCTGGCCCGGGACGCTCGGAGGCGTGGGGTGCCCTCTAGAGGGCACAGAACGAGCCAGCCTGGTGCCAAGGCCCTCGGGGCTCCCACCGCCCTGCCCTGCCCAGCAGGCAGCGAGCCGGCCAAACCCAGAAAAGGAGGAAAGAAATCTTTCCAGGGAGAAGAACACTCGGAAAACCCGAACCTCGGACTGCCCCAACGGAAGCAGAGCGAGCAGGGGCCTCCGACCGCCTCGTCGAGCCTCCTAGGACGGGGGGGGGAAACTGAGGCCCAACCAGCCTCCTGGGACGGAGGGGAAACTGAGGCCCGACTAGCCTCCTGGGACGGAAGGGAAACTGAGACCCGACCAGCCTCCTGGGACGGAGGGGAAACTGAGGCTCGACTAGCCTCCTGGGATGGAGGGGAAACTGAGGCCCGACCAGCCTCCTGGGATGGAGGGGAAACTGAGGCCCGACCAGCCTCCTGGGACGGAGGGGAAACTGAGGCCCAACCAGCCTCCTGGGACGGAGGGGAAACTGAGGCCCGACTTTGGCCAAGTTCCCACTCCTCGGGAATGACAGAATAAGAATTTTCCGCCTCCAGATCCAAGGCTGTGTAGGCCTCCTCCGGGGCCCCCCAAAGTAAAAACCCTCCCCTTAAAGCAGAAAAGGAAGCCAAAAAGAGTGGGGGTGAGGGAAAGCCACTCTTGGGGCTCCCCCCAGCCACCTGAGGGCAGTCTTCCTCCAGAATGGGGCACCTCCGGCTTTCCGGGAGTCCAGGAGCCGGATGGGGCGACTTTGGGGGCTCAAACAGCGGCTCGAGCCTGGCGCTGTGTCTAAACCGGTGACGACTTTCTTACTATCGTCAAGCAGCAGCGGGCGTGCGGCGGCGGGAGGAAGGCCCCTTGCTGGCAGGGAATGGCGGGCCCACACGCACCCTCCCTCCCTGCCTCCCCCCTCCAAAGGGAGCCAGAGCAGGACGTGGCCAGGAGAGGCAACCAAAGGCCCCTCGGGCCGGGCTTGAAGACAAAATGGGGAATCTCGCACCGAGGATGCCGTGAAGGTGATGAAAAAAGTTCCAGCATCCCCGGCTGCTGAGCAGAGGGAGCGAACTCCGGCCTCGGAGAAGATGACGGGGGGCAGAGCCCGAGGAATCGAGGGTGATGGGAAGCTGGCCCGAGAGCCCCACAGACACACTGAGAGCCCCTTCAATAAGAGGGTCAGAGGGTCACCGCTCAAGCCAAACGGGCCCCCCAGGCCAACCCCTTCATTGTTCAAAAAAGGAAACTGAGGCCCGAAGGGAGCCAGGATTCGAAACCAGGTTCTGTACCTTGAAATGCAGGGCTCAAGCCAAGGAAGAAAATGGTGAGCAGGGCCTAAAACCCAACAGGTGGGGGAAGAGACTGGCAGAAGCCTTGAGTCGGAAGAGACCTCAGAGACCTTCCCACTCCTCTGAGCCAGCCCAGAGATTCGAGGAACCGTCCAGCCGACAAGAGGCCATCGGCCCTGGCTCCAGGGCTCCAGGGCTCCAGCCCGGGGAGTCTCCCTGCCCCCGGAGGCACCACTCCAGATCAGCTCTGACCCAAGTCTGAAATGGATTCTGTCCAAATGGAGAGCCACCGGGGCTCATGGGGCACCTCAGGGCGGACGTGGATCAGCCCAACGGGCAGCCCCTCGACGGTGAGCTCACTACCTTCCTGTCCCCCGGAGAGGGCAAAGCCTGAGGAAGACCCTAAGATGAGGCAGTCACCTGAGCGGCCCACAGTGAACCCAAAGATCTGGAGGGTTGCAGCGAGGGAGAAACCCAGCGAAGCCGCACCTGGTGCAGAAGACTTTGTCCCCCAAGAGCCCTGCTTCCCTCTCCCCAGAGGAGACCCTCAGAACCACTGTGGGGGCGGAGTCACCGAGGGAAAAGGGAGAAAACCCACCCTGAGGTCCTGGCCTGATTGCCTGGGAACCGGGAGCCGTTGGAGCCACTCTAGGAGTCCCCCTGCTGGAAAGGACTTGTGCAAAGTCCTAGAACTCCTCCCTGGCTGAAACGACTCAGTGGATCCTAGATGGAAGGAGCAGCAGAGGCCAGGCAGCCCATTTTACAGAGGAGGAAACTGAGGTCCAGGGAGGCAAAGGGATTTGCTCACAGTAAGTTAGTGTCGGAGTCCCCAAAACTTCTCAGTGTGTTTAGGACTTATAGACCCAGGTGTCACCTTGGGACAGTGCTTTTCCTTTTTTACTCACCTAGTCTGCCTTTATCCCTGTCCTGTCTCTCTCTCTCTCACACACACACATGCACACACAATTCTTCCTAGTCTTTACTCAGCACCAGTGGATGGCTGAGAGACAGCCCCAGCATTCCTTCCTTTCTGCCCGCCCCACCAATCCCGTCCAGGCTTTCCGAGCTTGTCTCCATTCAGTTGATGGATTGAGAGAGGAGAGAAGGAATGAGTCACGGACCCAGCCCTGAGCAAATACACGCTCATTCCTCCGTCCCTCTTCTCTACCTCCACCCTAACCCACCGCACCACGCTGTCTCTCCTGGGCATTGTCCACGGCAGCCACTTGCCGGGCAGAGGGGCGACCCGACCCACACCCTGGACAAATGAACATTCATTCACTCCATCGGGGGGGGGGGGGGGGGGATTGAGCTTTAGTTGCTCCCTAATAAGCAATCCTTACTGGCCAGCCTTCCTCCCCCTGGTGCCACGGGACTTGTGTGTGGTCCGGCTGTCAAGTCCCACCAAATGACCACTCAGCAAGCACTTATCAAGAAAGAGCCTACCGTGTGCTCAGAGCAGGGGATCCAGGGACAAAAGTGTGGAAGCCCTTCTTTCCCTTAAAGACAACCCATTCCATCCACACACAACACACATGTATGCATGCATGCACGCGCGCGCGCACACACACACACACACACACACACACACACACACACACACACGGGCACAAAAGACCGTACACAGGGCAGACACCTCAATGGGACGATGGCGGGACCTTCTCCCTATCGCCTGCGGTCATCTGCTGAGAATAAGGCCACGCCACGGAGCTCCAAATCTTTTTCTGACTTCTCTCTGCTCCTGTTCCCTTTGCCCTCGCAGGGACCCAAGTTCTAACCCAGACCCTGTCACTAACCCGCTGGGGCTCCCTTTTCCAGGCTCCACTCGCCCCCGTCTGTGACGTGATGGAGCCAGAGCAGCTCCCACGACCTCTTCTTCTCATCTAGACTTGACCCTAGACTTTGAGAGGCTTCTCTCCCACCAGTGAGCAGCGGCCAGGGTTCCCCTTCCCCGGGGACGTGGCATTTTATAGGCATCCAGCTTGAACCCACAAACTGTCTGCAAAGCTAGAGAGGGAGGGAATCCTGCGCTGGGGAAGGGCATGCCCGTACCATGCATGGGAGAATGGCTTTAGAGCCAAGAGATGGCTGGTCCAAACCCCCCACTTAGAGTGAAGTTCCAGGGCCATAGATCTGGAGCTGGGGGGGAGGGGGGGAGGCTCAAAGATCACCTAAGTCCAATCCATTCATTTTATAGGTGGGGAAGTGGATGCCCATTGAGAGGAAATGACTTGCCCAAGATCACCCAGGCAATAGGTAATAGAGTCTTATGATGTTTTTTAACCTGCATACCCCTTAGGTCTCTAAACTTGGCTAATGCGGACTGGTAGGGAACTCTTGAGCCCACTTCTTCCAGATTCTGCCCTGCTGCCCTGCCCAAGGCAGTAGAGTGAAGAACACTGAGGACACGGGACCTGAACCTGGCACCATCTCCATCTCCCTCCTCATTGGTAGCTCCCCCAGACCCCTGAGCCTTCCCCCAGAGGCGCCCCGCTGAGGAGAGAACAAAGCCCCACCCAACCCCTACCCCAATTGTTTGCAGGCTCCAGCCCTGCCTGACCACACCCTGGTGCAGAGGGGCTCTCCTCAAGCTCCCTGGCTTGGCGTTGGCATGGGACCTGCACCCCAGGAGCCCAAGTGGGCAGGAATCCACCCTTCTCTGGCTCGAGAGCCCAGAGACAGGAATCCTCCTTCCTCACAGCTGTGGGTGGCACATCTCAGCCCAACCTGAGGGATCCCTGCTAAACCCTGTCAAAGTTACACCCTTCGGTGGGGCCCCCTGGGCACCCTGGGCACCCACCGGCTCCCATGGTGCCAGGCAGAGACCCCTTCCTTTGGCTTGGCTTGCCTCCGTTTGACTCAAGCCAAGTCTGGAGGGCACTAAACGGGCACTCGTTCCTTTGGCCAGTCTGGCCCGAGGATCTCAGGGGGAGGAGGAGCCCACTCCCGGGGGTGCCCCCTTAGAGCTGGAGGGTCCTTTGGGGTCACCTCCGAGAGCTGTCTCAGCTGTCAAAGGGCCCTAAGAATAAGCAGTAAAGCCAGGCACTTGGAGACAGCTCTGGCCCTTCCGGGGTGCTCGGCACCCACTGGCTCCTTTGACCTTTCAGCCCATCGGGGCTTCAGAGAATCAGGGAGCAAGAGCTAGAGGGGGCTCGGAGGCCCCTTTACACGTGAGGAAACCGAGGCCCGGAGAAGGAGAGCTCCCTCTGGGCCCCCCGGAGTCCAAGAGTCACAGCTGGAACTGGGATTCCAGGACGAGGGCTCCTGTGGGTCCAGCCCGGGATGGGAGCTGCCCCGGCTCTCCCGTGGCCTCAGCCCAGGAGTGACCGTTGGGTGTCAGCCACAAGCTGAGGCGGAGACGGTGACTGGCGCCCCCTGGCCTTGGCGGGGACAGCCGTCGGGGGACGCGAAGGGGCCCGAAGTGGAGCCAAGCCGCCCCCTGGGAGCCTGGAGGCAGGAGGGGGCCGCTTCAAGCTCTTGGGAAGGAGGGAAGCAGGGCGGCGGGCACTCACCCTGAGCAAAGCTGGGGGACTCTGCGGCTCGGACCTCGCTGGCTGCCTAGGGCTGCGCCCGCTGCATCCTTCGCCTCCCTCGGGGCTCGGGTCCTGGCGGAGGAGCTCTCCCGACAGTGGCCGCGCAGCACCGCTGCCTTCCAGGAGGGCTGTGGCTGCTGCGGCGCGCTCAGCTGCCTTCACTGGGAGGCTGCAGCTGCGAACTGGCCGGGCTCCAGTGATACAGCGGAGGGCCCTCGGCAGCGGCGCCGCCCCCTCCTCCCCCCCCCCCCCTCCTCCTCCTCCCTCTGCCTCCTCCTCTCTGAGCCACTGACCCAAACTCCAAATGAAAACCAGACTCGCTTTGTTGCCTCTGGCCCGCAGCAGGCTGATGTCACCGAGCCCTGCCTCCAGCCAGGCAGCCCACGTGTGCGCACACGGCACCTTTGGGCCAGGCTTGGACCCTCCTCTGCTGGCGGGTGGGTTCCCGGCCTGCGGCCAGCTCCTGAAAGACAAACAGGAAATGCAGCCCCCTGTGGCCGGGCCCCACCTCAGGGCTCTCTCCCAGGCCCCAGGGAGGCTGCTCCCAGCAGCTGCCCCCAGGCACAGCCGCCAGGCTTTCCGTCCACCCCATTCTATCTGCCGGGGAGGAAGCCCAGAATCTTGGGCCTGAAGACACGTCTGCTTCCAGGTCCTGCCGCCCAAGAGCCTCCCGTCCCGTAGCGTCCATCCCCAGGGAGCGCCTGCCCGAGGGGGGACCCCACTGCCTCCCCAGGCAGAGCCCTGAGGGTTGGGAAGCTTCCCTTTCTACAAAGCTGAAGTCTCCCTGTCTGTCTGTCTCTCTCTGTCTCTGTCTGTCTGTCTGTCTCTCTGTCTCTGTCTCTCTGTCTCTGTCTCCCTCTCTCCCTCCTTCTCTCTGTCTCTCTCCCTCTTCCTCTCCTTGTCTCTATCTCTGTTTCCCTCTCCCTCTCTGTCTCTGTCTCTCTGTCTCTGTCTCTCTCTGTCTCTCTCTCTCCCTCCTTCTCTCTGTCTCTCTCTCTCTCCGCTGGGCCTCCTTCCACAGGGCAGTCCCTGAATCACTTGAACTCAGATCCCGAGTCTCGTCTGG
This sequence comes from Monodelphis domestica, assembly GCF_027887165.1. Classification (NCBI taxonomy): domain Eukaryota; kingdom Metazoa; phylum Chordata; class Mammalia; order Didelphimorphia; family Didelphidae; genus Monodelphis; species Monodelphis domestica. The sequence continues at coordinate 536,086,578 of NC_077228.1, read as the reverse complement.
AGGTCCCTCCAGCGGGAGGTGGCCTTCAGGGCCCTCTCCGCCCTGCTTCCGCTCCTCTGGACAAGGCCCAGCTTAGCAAAGAGGTGGGCCCCAGGCCTGGCCGGGGCTCCAGGTGGGGCTGCCGAAGGCCGGCTCAGGGCACCTTCCTAAGAGCGAGCGTGGGAAGTGCGCCGCCTCGGGGAGCTGTTACTCAGCAGCGAAGGTTCTCCTCTGGGCTTGGATTCTAGGCTCCACTCGGAGGAAATGGGGGGCGCAGCGGCTAGAGAGGCTTCGGACGGGAGTCCTGCCGGGAGGACGGAGGGCCAAAACTGCTCTGGGCGGGTTTCCTTTGTCTGTCTGTCTGTCCCGGTTTCCTCGGCATCCCCGGAGAGATCCCCGCCGGAGTCAGGAACATCCGGGTTCAAGCTCACTACGGCGCATGCCTGGGCCCGTCCCCTGCTTGCCTTGGTTTCCTCGTCTGTAAAACGGGCTACGACTCCAGGGTCTGCCAAGAAACCCCAGCCGGGGGGCCGCCGAGCGCGGCGCCTTCCCGCGTCCCAGGAATCGAAGCCCAGCTTCGTCCGCAGTTGTTCATTCCCACAGAAACCCCCTTTTTCCTGACGTCAAGGCCGGCCCCTCCCGAGGCGTTCTGGGCCCAGAGCCCAGCTCCGGCCTTTGGACCCGGAGATCGGGAGGATCCCGCAATCCCCGACTCAGAGAGAAAAGGGGCCACCACAGATGAGGAAACTGAGGCTCATCGGCCAAGGCCAAGGCCAAGGCCAAGGCCAAGGCCGAGCAGGTCTTCTGGATCGAAGAGTAGGATTGGAGCCCCCAAGCCGGAAGCAGCTCCCAGGGGGCGGGGCGGGGCGGGGCCAGGGGCGGGGCCTGGGGGCTTCTGGGGTCGGAAGGACCCTCTCCGAGGCTGGGCACCTGAGAAGGAGAAGCTCGGGCAGGGCGCGCTGCCCAGGCTCATACCTTGGACCTGAGTCATGAGGTCTCGGGAACACATGGGCGGCAGCTGGGTACAGAGTGGCCCGGGCCAAGGGCAGGGCGGGGAGGCTGCCGGAGGGCCAGAAGAATGGGCCGTTTTGTGGAGGCTGCGGCTCTTCTTGGGGAGGTTTACCGCGCGTGGGGCTGACCGAGCAGCCTCTGCTGGGAATGGGGTGGGTTCGAGTCCCGCCTCGCACACAAACTTTTACCCCCTCTGACCGGTGAAAACTCTCTGAATGGCTCGATAGGGCACGAAGCATTTATTAAACACTTCAACAAGGCCCCATCCGGCCGGCTGGGGAGAAGGTGTCCAACCAGCACCTGAGGGCCGGCAGCTCAGCTAAGAGAGGGAAGAAGGAAAGTATTCCAAGCGGCTGGTACAGCCGAAGCAAAGGTCCAGAGATGGGAGATGCCGAGGGAGGCATAGCCAGAAGCCTGTGTGGCTGGACAGCGAGGAGTGGAGCCTGGGACAACTGGCTTCACCCTAGAGGCCGCTGGGTCTTCCGTGGCTGGGGGGATCCTCACAGGGCAGAGCCACGGCCCAGCCACATGCCAAGCCTTCAGGATGGTGGCATCTCCCGGGGCTCCTGGGTGTCTGGCAAGGCCTTGGGGAGCCCAGTCCCCCACAGGCCACCAGGAGGCACCAGAGAAGAGCTCCAGCGGAGCAGCATTAAGCCCCCCGGGCTAAATCTGTGTGTTTAAAAAGAAGATACAGTCGTTGGAGAAGTCTTCTGGCCCCACATTCACGGCTTCCGAGCCCTTCTTCCCTGAGGCTTCCCCACCTCCAGGCACAAGTGCCCTGTTGGGATGAGAGCTCCTTGAGAGCTGGGGCCTGGGGATAGCCGGCCTCAGTTTCCCCTGGCACACAGTAGGTGCTCCATAAGTGCTGGCTAACTGGCCAGCAGAAAGCCGGGCCTTTACCCTGGCCCATAGCCTTCTTCTCCATGAAGCTGGAAAAGGAAGGGAGGGAGGAGCGGAACCCAGGCCTTCCCCAAGCAGCGTGGCCATGAGCTGACAGTGGCCCAGCAGGCTTTTTCCAGAAAAGGTTCTTCCCAAAGACCTTCCTCTCTTCAAATGAACCACGTGAATTCTCCCTAAGCCTAGTAGCAGAGGCTTTGGGACCAGAAAGAGCTGTCGAAGACATCTCGTCCAATCCCTTTAATTTACAGATGGGGAAACCGAGACCCCCAGAGATAAAGGGATGGGCCAAGATGGCCTCAGGTTTGCCGGGCACACAGGCACTGAGGAAATGAAGGAACGAGGTTGCCTGGGGTCCACCCTTCTTATTTTCCAAAAGAAGAGCTCAAAGTTCAGAGGAGGAGAGTGGCTGGATTCTGTGGAGAGGGAAGCCTCTCGGACTCCTTCCTTAAATACAGCATTTTCCAGGTAACACTATATGGCTGCCCAGGCTGGAATAACTGAGCTGAAACAAGCAGTATTTGCACTGGGCAGAATGGCGGCAGAGTCTGAAAGCCGGCTTCCCCTGAGGCAGAACCAAGGAGAGGAAAGAAGCATCCCCTGGGATGAAGAAAGGGAATGGGGCTCCGGAACAGTGTCCTTGGTTATGAAAGAAGAGACTATCAGAAGGGTGCAGCAGACTGCGAATGTTCTCAGCACTCACTGGGTTTCACAAAAAGCACCTGAAGAGTTCTTATTGAGGAAATAAAAAGGAATTGATAACAAGAACTAGCAGATGAACCGCCCTCAGGACCTATTGTTTCCCTAGAGATCCCAAAGGAAACCGGAGACTTCCTGAGCACGGGGAAGGCTTTCTCCCAGGGATCTAGCAGAGTTCAGGAGACAAGGTGAGGATGGACGGCTGATTCCCCATGAAGGAGCCACCCAAGCCAGCAAGAGTAGATCCAATGACATGGTGCCTGTTGGAAAAAGAACGTTCCTCAGGTCTCATTTCCTGTTAGTGTGGAATTAATTCGGATACAAAAGCCTCAGAAAAGAGGTTCCAGCCATGGACCTCATTGAGACACTGAAGTCTACACTAGTGCCTGTTGATGGTTCCACTGAGGGGAGCTCTGGGGAAGCAAAATCAGTCCTCCACCTGTTAATCCACGTGCCTGCGGAATGCCCTTGGATGCAAATGTAAGCTGACAAGATACTGGTTTTGTGCAAAGCCTTGTTCCATTCTGGGGTTCCCATGTCCTGGATCTGATGGCTCCTGGTGGGGCAGCCTGACATTGGCCAGAAGAATGCTCCCTCTCTGGAACCCCAAGAATTGGGCACTATGTTCGGATGGTGGGTTTGAAAGAGCTCAAGCTCATCTGGGAAGCAGACAAAGGTCTTCCCCTGGCTCCTTTGGGCTCTGTCACTTCCATCCAGCCCCGGCTTGGAGCGAGCCTGCCAAATGCTCCTATGTGGGAGGGCCCGGTGCTGCTTCCCCTCTGTGGTCGCCATTGTCCAATTTTGGATTCAGAAAGGAAGAGTTTCCAGCTGAAAAGCAGCGCTTCCTTGGGGTCAGCTTTGTTTGCAGATTGCTTGTCTCTGAGGCCCTGAAGCACCAAGCCAATTGCCATTCGGTCTACAGTGCATCCGCCCAATCCCAAATGTCAAGATCTCAGAAGAAAAGATTCTCAGAATCTCCCGAGTCACCAAATCAGATTGTCAAAACTGCCGATTCCCGGAATCACAAACCTCAGAAAATCTCGGAGTCTCCAAATCATTGGGTTCTCGCAGCACTGTGAGGTTTGAGGTTTTGTCACATCTGACAATGGGCTGCCCCATTGGGGGTTTTCTTGGCAGACGTACCGGAGCAGTTTGCCCTTTCCTCCCAAAGCACCCTGTGAGTTAGATGCTATTGTTAGCCCATCTTCTAGATGAGGACACTCAAGCTCAGGCATGTCCACTGACTCAGCCAGGGCACTAGAACAGCTACTACGTGTCACAGGAAGGATTCAAACTCAGGTCTTCCTGACTCCAACACCAGCATCCAAATTACAGCACCTCGATTTTTCAGAGGGATTGTGCACAGTAGGTTACAGAATGAATATGAATCCAAAGATTCGAGCATGGGGGCAGTTAGATGGCTCCATGGATTGAGAGCCAGGCCTAGAGATGGGAGATCCTGGGTTCAAATCTGACCTCAGACACCTCCTAGCTGTGTGACCCTGGCCAAGTCACACCCCAGTGCCATTTGTTCCCATTCTTCTTTGGAACAAAAATGAAAAATCTAAGATGGAAGTAAAGGTTGGGGAAAAAACCCTATTAAGCAATGTTTTGCCAGGCACCAGGGAGAAGTCTTAGAACATCAGCTCACGAGGTGCCATTGTGAGTAGAGATGTGGAAGGGAGATGGGGAGACAGAGATCCTGGGGATGCTGGCAACAAGTGTGGCATCCCAAGACCTGCCGGGAGCATGTCCTCAGGGAGGTGAAATGACTCTAGTCTTGCCAACCAGTCCTTCATTGCAGTAGTTCCTATATTCTGAGAGAGTTAAAGCGTTATCACCCTTCTCTAAAATCCAGCACCCTGAGGCGAGAGCCCAGACCTCCCACCCTAGTTTCTGAAGACCTGAATCACCCGCCCCACAGGATGTTCCTGATAAAATTGCTTTGGCAACTTCAAAGCATTGTAGAAATGTGACGTTTTCTGAATGCAGTGCTTATTCCTCACTAAAAAGGGACTTTACTTGGGTTTTTCCAATGGTGGGGATGGGTGGGGACTCATCAGTTCACATGTTGTCACCTGGCCTCCTTGTGGCAAAGAAGACAACCTCAACTGAGTCATCCAGCCCACAGCAGAGCTCAGCATCTGTAAGAAAGTCATTGGCCTGACATCTGGAGCGCAATGGGAATCATCCCCTCCCTTTAACTCCTCACCCCATTTCTAGGTTTCACATATAGAACCTCATTTCATCCCTAGAGTAACTCCAATATCATTGCCCCCATTTTATAGCTGGGAAAACTGAGGCTCAAATAGCTGAGATTTGAACCTGGGTCTTCTGGCTCCAGATCCAGTATTCTTCCACATTATCTTGATCCCAAAGACCACTGTGAGATGGAGCAGGCAATTGCAACCATTCTAGAGCCCGGCAAAGACCATTGAGACATTTTAGGATAGAGGAAGGAGGTGAGTGAAGAAGACACTCCCAGGGAGCCTTGTCTCATGTCGAAACAAACCATCCAATCTATTCTGGCCCCGGAGTCTCCTAAGCCAAAGACTTCTGGGGGGGAGGTAGTAGGTTCTGAGTTCTACTCAGTTTCTGACCCACTTTGGGAGAAGAAGCTAGTGAGGAAGTGAGAAGACCCTTTGCTCACAAGCTGCCTTGAGTAAATCCCAAGTTGTTCATACCTGCTATGTGCCAAGCATCATCTGAGTGCTGAGCTTACCAAGAAAAACCTGGTCCCTGTCCTCAGAAAGCTTCCACGCGGATGGGCAGCGACAAAGTCTATCCTTCGGAATGTACTCAACACATACAGAGTAGATGGAAGGTAAGCTTAGAGGAGATGCTTCGAGGAGGGGAGAATCCAAACAGGCTTCCTGGAGGAAAGGACAATTGCACTGAGGATGGAATGGAAGGGATTGGATAAAGGGAAGCAAGTGTCAGTAGACCGGTTTGTCAGAGACATGGAAAGCAATCCAGTGAGCAAGATGGGAGATGTAGGAAGGACCAGACTGTGAAGAACTTCAGAACTAGATATTTGATTTGGGGTCATAGGGAGCCAAAGGAGCTTACTGAGGAGTAGAGGAGTGACCTAGAAGATTTGCTTTTGGTAGTTCTGTGGAGGATGGATTAGGGAAAGAGTAGCATCAGGGGGACCCATTATAATAATAATTGCTAACATTTATGGAGTTTACTCACCCCAAATCTCCATATATAATCCAGGTACAGGTCCTTTTTTTTCACCTCATACCTAGACAACAGCTAAATCTTGTTAGTGTGAACAATGAATTCCTTGAAGTGATCATATGTATTCAGATCAGCACTATTAGAAGTTCTATTTTGATAAAATACAGTAACTGCTTCCCACCCAATGGAAATATTTCCATTCATGACTCAAAGTACAATAGCCTGCCTTCTTGGTCCTCTGCCTCCCAGGCTCTTTCTTCTCCAATCTAATCTCCACTCAGCTGACCAAGTTATCTTCCTAAAGAGAAGTGTAACCATGTCACTCCCATCCTCATTAAACTCCAGTGGCTCCCTATTACCTCTAGGATGAAAGACAAAATCCTCAGGTGGGCTTTTAAAGCCCTTCATAACCTGATTTTCCTTCTTGCCTTTCCAGTCTTCCTATACTCTCCCCCTCTTCATATACTCAGTAATCAAGTCACTCCAGCTTTTTCACTGTTTCTCAGTTGTGACTCTACCTCCTGACTCCTGGTCATCCCCCATAACTGGAATGCTCTGCCTGTTAGGTTTTCTGACTTCCTTCAAGACTTGGTAGAGGTCCTTCCCATTCCCATTCCCCAGTTCATCCCTTTAAAGTTCTCAAAGGGCTCTCCTACTAAAAACCTGAGCAAGCAGCTGGTTTAATTACCTCCCATTTACCCAGGCTATCTCTTTACATTTTTATTGTTTAAGTATTGCCCCCCACCACCACCACCACCCATTAGAATTGGAGCTCCCTGATGGCAGGGACCATTTTTACCTCTCCATCTTGGAGCACAATGCTGGGTACATAGTAGATATTATTGAGTACTTGTGGACCATCTACATCAAGGCCAGCCAGAGACAGCAGCTTCATGTCCCTCCCACCCTCAAAGCAGAGGTTTCCAGAGACGCCAATCCTTTCTATTTCTGGTTCTCTTCCATCAGGGGAAGTCAAGCCAGCCTCATCCCTACCATTCCATGAGTATTTCCCCAGAGGCTGATGAGGAAGCCCAGTCCATTAAGCCCTGTCATCCCAGCAAATAGGACAAGCAGTGTGTAGGCTCCAGGAATGATACATAGGCCTCTGGAGTCAAAGGAGCTGAGCCTTCTCTCCCCGTCATAAAGGCGATATCTTCCAAAGCTGCTTAGAGACTCCAAAAAGGGTTAAAATATTGGCTCTAAGTAGCCAGTCTTCATTCCTTCCAAGAAAGCTGCCATATGTAAGCTCCAGAGTATTCCTCTTAGGGAGGAAGGAAGCCAAGAGAGAATCCCAAGAGCGATTTGGTTTTCTCTCAGTCATCGGCATTCCACAAGATCCATTTCCAGTGTGCATGGCTCTGTCAGGGAGAATGGAGGGAGCACTGCCTGTGGGACTGAAAGTCTCAGGGAGATGGAAGGAAACCCTTCTCTGGACCAAGACTCCAGAGGTCAAAGAATGAAGCAAAATGCTGGTCTGCAGACCCGGAAACCTTCCATCTAAGGCAAAGCCATGGACTGGAAGATGGCGGGGCCCTTAGCATACCACCGAGCTGTTTCTTGCCTACAAATAAGGATATTTTGTATTTTTAATGGAGCTCTTAAAGTTCTCAAAGGGTTTTCCTGATGACAACTTTTAGGAGCTGGTATAAGTACTGAAAGTCTCATTTTACAAATGGGGAGACTGAGCTCACCGAGATCAGGAGCCTAGACAAAGCTAGAACTTTCTATGTAATGTAACCTATGGGGAAACTGAGGCTTAAGATGTTGGGATCCTAGATGTAAAGGTGGGAGAAGACTTCCAACTCATTTAATTTATGTGTGTGTGTGTGTGCCCATCAGCATTCACTGTCTAATCACTCTTAAGTCTCTTTTGCTCGTCTGCCTCAGGTGGTTTCTTCTCATCCTTTCAGAAGGGTCTTTCCCACGTTCCCTACATCTGTCATACACGTCAGTCTTGGGCAGATAGGAAGCACCAACAGGGTCTGGGAGGGGCCAGTTTCAGAGTTCCTCTTCAGCTCCCCCTCCCGATGCTTTTACCCAGGTAAAACAACATTACAATAAGTACCAAAGGTAGACTCGGAGAAAGAAATCCGTCCCTAAAACCCGGGTTCTTAACCCAGGAGCTCCAAGCGTCTTTTTTTATATATTTTGATGACTGGGTCAATATAATGAGTTTCCTTTTAATCAGCTGCTATTTCATCTTATGCCTTTAAAAACGTGATTCTGAGAAGTTCATAGACCTCTCCAAAACTGCCAAGAGGATCCACAACCCCAAAGCTTAAGAACTCTCTGCTGCAGGGGTCCAATTCATAGACATCTCCAAAACTGCCAAGAGGATCCACAACCCCAAAGCTTAAGAACTCTCTGCTGCAGGGGTCCAATTCATAGACCTCTCCAAAACTGCCAAGAGGATCCACAACCCCAAAGCTTAAGAACTCTCTGCTGCAGGGGTCCAAGAAGAATGTATGGAGTAAGGAAGGGTGTACGTTGGTGGTAGGGACTAGAGTTTCTATTAAGGGTTGTTTGTATGTCTGTCCCACTGCCCCTTTGAGGTCTCTCCTCCTATAGGTCTGATCACTACTTCTCAGTGTCCTCTGCTGGATCGCCATCCATAGTGTGCCCCCAGTTGTTGGCTCCATCATGAGCCCTCTTCTATTCCCTCTCTCAGTGGCTTTAGCAGCTCTCAAGGATTCAGCTATCATCTCTTCGCAGATGACTCCCACATCTATGGATCCATTCCTGAGCCCCAGTGCGACATCACCAACTACCTATTGGACATTTCCCACTGGATATCTTCCAGGGTTCTCAAACCCAAACAGAATTCATTTTCTTTTCCTCCAAATCTACCCCACACCAGAATGTCCCAGTTTCTGTTGAGGGGCCCCCCTTCCTTTCTGTCACTTAAGCGTGCCATCTTGGAATCAACCTAGAACTCTTCGATGTGTGTCTCATTCTCACACCCACTAGACGCCTCTCTGTTAGGCACATCTAGTTCTTCAGAGAATGGTCACACGGTGTATAAATGGAGATTTTGAACCTTTGGCTTCATTCCCCAGAAGTCCTTAGTATTTCCCAGAATCCCCTATAATCTCTCCTGTATCTCCACATTGGTGGGATCACATTACTGGTATTTAACTGGCAGTAACTCCTCCCACGTCCTCTTTTTGGGCATGATACGGCAATCAGCAGTGATGGTGGTAAGGTGGGGATTTTGAAAATGGCTAACCAGCCATGGGCACGTGCTTTTTATTTTGTTTCCTCTTTATTCCTTGATTTCTAATGATCATATAATAAACCTCGTAAAATAGAATATTTTTTATTATCAAGATATAAATTTAATTTTTACAACATTTAGAGGAGAGCAGAAAAGAGACCCTGAACTCAGGCCCCTAAACCAAGATCCCCTGTTACCTCAAGGGTAGTTTTGTTTGTTCGTCCTTCCTTAAGGAAAATAGGAGACCATTGATAAGGCATTCAAAAAATCCTAGTAAGGCTCCAGCCTTGGGCTGCCTCTTAGGAAACTGGAAAACGAAGGATCAGACTCCGGAAGTTATCTCTAAAGCCTCTTCTAGCTAAAATCCTGTGATAAATGGCCAAAAAAAGTGAGTCCTTTCATGAAGAAGCAACTCTAAAAGGAAAACCAAAGAAGACACAGGCTTTTCTATTTCCTGTTCTGGGCGCCTTCCTACAAACTTATTTGAAAGAATCGAGAACTCCAGAACTGCTCAGTAGTCAAAGGACCCTTTTCCTTGGGAGCCCTCCCTTCTTTCCATGACCCCCTGGCAGCCAGTCAAGAACTCATTTGTGGCTCTCTTTTCACGGAGGCGGCTTCACTCATGTTCTCAATGAGTCACTTGGAATGGTCCGCCCAACATGGGTCCGTGCTCCTTGGCCCACGATTGGGGCACTACGTGCGCCACTAAAATAACATCTCACATTCTGCTGAAATCCTCCACCACCATTTGAATCAGTCCCTCTGAGCCAATGGAAGGATCACTGCATGTCTCCCTAGTGTACCCCACCCCACCCTTGAAAGTTTTGCCTAAGACTCATCTCCTCCACCAAGGCTTTCCATGCTGACCACTACTGGTGCCAGTGAGTCCTGGCCCTCCGGGAATTTCCATGTCACCTCGTTCCATACCAACATCCTGACTAGTTGGGCGTTAGGTTCACGCACATCTTTAGAGAGCCATAGAAGTATTTGTGAATAACAGGAATGTGTTTTCTTCTGAAGAAAGAAGGGAGGACATTGAGTTTCTGTAGAGGGTCTGACCTCT
>NC_077228.1:536054032-536071532 GCF_027887165.1 Monodelphis domestica | reverse complement strand
CTTCTGTTTAGGCTGGGCCAAAAGGCCCAAGCCCTTAGATAGCTGGGGCAAAGAAAAGAGATCAGTCCCTTTCACTCACGTGTCCAAAATGGAGAAACAGTCTCAGAGGCCCCCACCTTCAGCTTCCTTCAGAGCAAGCTTCCTCAGAGCCCAGGAACCACACAGACCAAAAACTCAATCCTCTCCCCCGAGTCTCCAGACCCTCCTATCTTTAAGGAAACCATCCAAGTTGCCTCCCCTCAGTCCTCACATCTACCAATCACTCTTCATCAATTTCCCTGTCAATGGAGGCTCTCGCTTAACCCAGGACCGCCCAGAGGTCTCTGGCTTTTGCACATGTCTGTTGAAGGTCATATTTTTCAAATGATTAAATCTTTACTCCTTTGTTCCAGCCCTTTCTAAATCCTGTTAACTTGAGTATGGTAGAGATTGGAATAATTAAATTTTGATCTAGGCTGCAGCCCTTACTCAATCCTATTAGGACTGAATAGGGTGGAGTATCTCCATTGTATCAATTCTAAAATCAATCAAGACTCAAAGAAATTCCTGTTCTATGCTCAAGCATAGGTCAAAGTCCTTTCCATTGTTCAGCAAAGGGTTTCTGTCCTAAAGTAATCTTAAGAAGGGAAGAGAAGGAACCTCCCATGCCAATGGAGTTCCCATTCCAATAGACTATCAGTAAGAAATTTTCCAAGTATGAAATATCCCAATGGTGAAATTTTCAACAATTATAAGTCTAAGGAAATTTGAGGTTTACAATCCCCCCTGATGATCATTGGGAGACTAGTCTCCCCATTGATCATTTAACATAATCATTTTGTAGTTCTAAATTCACTTCTAACTAAAGATATACACAATATTCAATTTTCTAAGAGAAATTAGAATAGTGAGAGAGGAAATAGAAAAGAAAAGAAAGCAAAACCAATGTTTGCTAGGCGCATTGACAGAAAGCCAAATTAGGGGCAGTCCCTTTTGGCATAAATGTTACAATAAATGTTCAATCAAAAGTTCAGTCCAATCAATCACATCCAAAGTTCATTCTTGATCTTCTTGATGAAGTGTAGGTTTTTGGCATCTTTCTGCAACAGTTCATTCTCTGGATATAAAAATTTCAAGCTTCTTTCTTGAAGATCTTTTCTTGAACAAAATCAAAATCTTTGAATTTTTTTATAACAGTAAAATCTTAAACAAAAGTCTTGGATTTTTATAAAAATACAATCTCAAACAAAAAAAATTCAAAAATTCTTAGATTTTAAATTAAAATACAATCCCCCCTGAAGTAAGTATTTAAAAAAATATATATATATATCAAGTTTAGCTCAGAATGCAATGTTCAGTTATGGGGGTGTATGTGTCAATTATCAAAAGAATAGAAAAATAATCAAAAACATAAGAAAAATTCAAAATAGACCTTGTATAGGTCCAGTTTAAAGTAATTTCTATCCCACAAGTATGTAGGACAGAATGCAGTAATATTTCACTTAGCCATTTGTAGCCAAGACTACAGGAAGTTGCCATAATATAAGAAGAAAAGAATTAGAATTCTATTTTGATGGGGAAATGTCATTCCCTTGTCTGATTTTTTTCCTTCAGAGATATAGGGAGCCAGCATGATAGTCAAGCTTTGTACTTGTTTGAGTACTTCGAAAGGAGTGTAGATACAAGGAAGTCCTACGACTTAAACATAAGTTAAGCGTCGCAACCTTGAGTCTCACTTTAATATTTCATGTGTGCTCTATTGGCACTATTCAGGTTTAGTCTGTGCTCCTTGTTTTTATCCCTTTTCCTGGAATCAGACACAAACATTAATCACAGTCCTATAATATTTTATCAATAAATGGCAGGTTCCCATAGTTTAAAGCTTTTAGGCATATATTGATATTATAGCAAGAGTATATATATTAACTTGTATTACTGCAGGGAAAAAATATTAATATTAATTATGTGTACCTTCAGTACAAAAAATGAGAAAAAATCAAATATTCTGATAAAAAAATAAAAGAAAAGAAATAAGAAAAAAATAAGAAAAAAATCAGTAATTCAATATATTCTTGAAAAAAAAATATCCATTTGTCTATGGATTATTATCTCCAATTCATATGATAAGATAGAGTCACAATTCATATAATAGGATAGAGTCAATCAGTCTCAGCAGAAGATGCTTTCTTCACATGTGAGCAGTGAATCCAAGAGTCTCTTTCTCCAATCTTTATAGATGTTGGAGTAGTTAATAATATTTGGAATGGTCCTTCCCATGAAGGTTCAGTTGCTCCAGTTCGCTTGAAATTCTTGATATAAACTTTATCTCCTGGGTTCAGGTCATGCAGAGAAAAGTCTAATGGTCCAGCTTGTACTGCAGCTCCGGATTCATGAAGTTCACGTAGTTTGTGCTGTAACTCCTGTATATAGGAAGCAATAGTAATATCTCCCCCTAATAGCGATGTATAAGCCGGGGAGAAAGGCTTAGCCTGTATAGGCGGATGTCCAAAAAGCATCTCAAATGGTGAAATATGTAAATCTCCTCTAGGTCTGCTTCTAAGATAAAATAGGGCCAGAGGGAGAATTTCAGGCCATTTTAAATGGGTCTCAGTGCATAATTTGCCAATCATAGTCTTAAGTTCTTTATTCATCCTCTCCACTTGGCCTGAGCTCTGGGGGTGATATGGAACATGGAATTTTGGAGTTATCCCCAAGCAAGAATATATTTGATTTAAGACAGAATCGGTAAAATGACTCCCTCTATCGGAGTCAATACGTGCTGGTAGGCCAAAACGAGGGATAATTTCTTTTAAAAGTATCTTTGCAACAAAATCTGCTGTGGCTCGGGTTGTAGGAAATGCTTCCGGCCATCTGGTTAGTTGATCTACAATTACTAGACAAAATTTATAACGTCCAGCCTTTGGCATTGTTATGAAATCTATCTGTAGATGTTCAAAAGGTGTGTAAGCCAGAGGACGTCCCCCAAAGGCTTTTCCACGATATGCATGTTGGTTATATGCCTGGCAAATAGGACAGGCTGAACATACTTTAGAGGCTATAGTAGTTATACCAGGGGCTATCCATACTCTCTTGACAGAGTCCACAATGCCCTGGGTGCCAAAATGACCATTTTTATGAATAGATTGGCAAATTTGGTTATAGAAACTTCTAGGGAGCAGGGGTTTTCCTTCAGGTGACACCCATACTCCATTAATTTGTTTTGCTTTAAATTTTTGTTTCCATTTTTCCACTTCCTTTTCATTATAGGAGAGTGATAAATTTAAATTATCAGTGGTTGTTAATGTTAAAATTAATCCAGGTCCTTCTATGGCTGCTAGTTTTGCAGCGGCATCTGCTCGGTCATTTCCTCTAGAGACAGGGTCTGAGCCACCTGTATGGGCAGAGCAATGAACTACAGCTAGGGCTTTAGGCAGTTTGAGAGCAGAAAGAACTTCATTAATAATTTCTGCATTAGCTATGGATTTTCCAGCTGAGGTTAAAAATCCTCTTTGGAGCCATAGCATCCCGACTGAGTGACAAATGCCGAAAGCATATCTAGAATCTGTATAAATAGTTGCCTTTTTATCCTTGGCAATTATACAAGCTTGTTTTAGAGCTATGAGTTCTGCTCCTTGAGCGCTAATGTTAGAAGGTAGTGAAGCTGACCATTCAGTGGCAAATTCTGAGACTACGGCAGCTCCAGTGTAACGTATGCCATCCCTCATAAAAGAGGAACCATCGGTAAATAAAATCAGATCTGCATTTTCTAAGGGAGTGTCCAAGAGATTATCTCGAGGCTTTTCTGCCATGGACACTAATGTTTCACAGTTATGTAGTGGTTCTCCTGAAGTGGGTAAATCTGGAAGCAAGGTGGCAGGGTTAAGAGTTGAACAGCGTTTCAAGGTAATATTTTCACTATTTAATAAGGTTATTTCATACCTTGTAATTCTCTGATCCGAGAATGCCTGTGTTCTATGTTTTACCAATAATGCTTCAATCTCATGTGGGCACATTATTGTTAATGGACATCCCAATACTAAATCAACGGTTTTTGTTACTAGTAAGGCTGTAGCAGCTACTCCTCTAAGGCATGGTGGTGCTCCTGCTGCTACTGGGTCTAGTTGGGCAGAATAATAAGCAATTGGGCGCTGAGAAGGTCCCAAAGTCTGAGTTAACACACCAGAGGCTACTCCTCTTCGCTCATGCACATATAAAGTAAATGGCTTGTTGTAATCTGGGATGCCTAGAGCAGGGGCAGACATGATAGCCTTTTTCAGATCTGTTAGAGCTGACAAGTGTTCAGGCTCTAATTTGAGGGGTTCAGGAACCGAATCCTTTGTTAATGCTATAAGGGGTTTAGTGATTTCCCCATAGCAAGGAATCCATTGTCTACAAAACCCTGTTGCTCCTAAAATTGCTCTCAGCTGTTTCTTAGTGGTAGGAGCACTCAATTTTTGAATGTTCTCAATTCGTTTTGGAGAAATATAACGAGCACCCGCAGTCAAGATGAATCCCAAATATTCTACTTTTTGGAGACACCATTGAACTTTATCCTTAGAGATTTTATGTCCTCTTTTGTGCAATTCCAAAAGAAGGTGTTTGCTATCTTCTTGACATGTTTCTGCATCTGTTGAAGCCAAGAGTAGATCATCTACATATTTGATTAATTTGCTATTTTTAAATGTTATATTGTCTGTGTCTTGGCTCAAAATTTGCTCAAATAAGCTCGGACTTTCGACATAACCCTGTGGCAGCCGACACCAGGTATATTGTGAGCCCTTCCAGGTGAAAGCAAAAATATGCCTGGAGTTTTCATGTATTGGTATGGAAAAGAAAGCTGAACACAAGTCTACTACTGTAAAGTATGTAGCTGTGCTAGGAATAGATGAAATAATAGTATGTATGTTAGAAACTACGGAGTGTCTCTTTATAACATGATTATTCACTGCCCTTAGATCCTGTACGAATCTATAGATGTGCTTGCCATCGGGTCCTTTTTTTGGTTTTTTAATTGGCAGGATGGGCGTGTTGTATTCAGATTTGCAAGGGATTATTATTCCCTGTTCTATTAATGAGTTAATAACTGGTGTAATACCCTCAATTGCCTCCTTTGAGAGGGGATACTGAGGGATAGAAGGAGGTGGGCTAGATTTAGTTTTTATCTGCACAGGAACAGCAGATTTAAGTAAGCCTACATCAGAAGAAGATGTGGCCCAAAGAGACTCCGGTATATCTTTAGGTATTTCAAAAATGGAAGGTTCTTTTGCCTCCTGGTTTTCCGAGAGAAGTACAGGGAGTAATTTTAAAGATTCCTCTGGTACTTCTAATGATAATGAGCCATCTGGGGAGCAGGTTATTGTGGCTCTGAGTTTGCATAGAAGGTCCCTCCCCAGTAAATTTAAAGGGGAGTCAGGCATCAAAAGGAAGGAGTGTTGTACCTCTAGGGGTCCTACAGACACCATTCTAGGAGGAAGTCTTTTAACTCTTTGGGTTATTCCTGATACTCCCATTACATTCTCTGAGCCAATAGAATAACATTGTAAATCAGGTGTTCTCTTTAATACAGACCAGGAAGCTCCGGTGTCTAATAGACAATCATAATAGGTGTTACCCACTTTTAAGGTAACATGGGGTTCATTAGTATGGGGAGGGCAGTGGATAGGGACAACGGGTAGTAGGACATCAGGGTCTGGGAAATCAAAGGTTGTATCCTCTGATTCCTGTGCCCCAGCCCCCCCCGGGCACCATCATTGTGTTTGGGATATTCCTTGGGCACCCCCCTGAAGGGCACCTCTCTGAGGGTCATTAGTACCTCGAGTATTTTTTGGACGAGCGCCATTTCTCATATATTGTTGAGTATTATCATTAAAATTTTCTTCAATTTGAGCATTGTCATTAAATTCCCAATTCCTATTTCTATAATTCTGGTTTCTAAAGTTCTTATTTCTATATTCATTATAGTTATTTCCATAGTCATTATTATAATTTCTAGAATTCTGGTTTCTATAACCATTATCATAATTTCTATAGTTATTATTTCTAAAACCATTATTAAACTGTGTATTCCTTCCAAACATCTTAAGAAAGGTTCTACATTCCATCATTTTGTGGCCCTTCTTCTCACAGAAGTGGCAAGTAATGGATTGATAATTGGATTTCTGGAGAGGGGCAATTGTCGTTGGTTCATTATCATGCCCACTTTCTAATTTAGTTATCCTATCTATTACACATCTGATTTTTTTCTTCATTTCCTCCATGTCATCATTATTCTCTTTCTCCTTTTCTTCGTTTCCCTTAAAAACATATATAGCTGTTTTTCGCAATTCTTCAAGGTCCATATCTGACCATCTTGGGCATTGTGTTTTAAAATAATTTTTAATTACTTTGCAAGAATTATTTACAAAGATTCTTCTAACTTGTCTTAAACTATTCTCTTTATTTAAGTCCCAATCTAAGTATCTGTCCCCAAACTCGATAATTCTGTCCATAAATCTGGAGGGTGTTTCGTTTTCCTTTTGCTTAATTTTTTCCAGTTCCATCCACTTATCTGTACTGTCCGCACATTCCTTCATGGCCGTGAGGATGGCCTCTCTACAACGGTATAGTTGTAGATAGTCCTCAGGATTATTATAGTCCCATTCGGGATCCTGAGATGGCCAATGTGCTGCATTACGCCCCCGGGTTTTGTTGACATGAGCAATTATTTTATTTTTTTCACGTTCACTTAAAAAAGCCTGTAGTAAGCTCTCAACGTCCTTGTAAGACGGATTATATTGAAAAAATATGTCTCCCATCTTTTTTGTTACTAGAAAAGGATCTTGTTCATATGTGGGGATATTTCGTGTAAATTCATTTATTTCTTGGGGAGTAAACGGTATCCTATGTCTTAAAGTCACCACATCCCCATTTCGTCCTATTTCAGGTACTTCTCTTAGAGGAAACAGGCCTCTAGTTGAATTTTGCACCTGTGGGTCAGTTTGACAAGGACAGGTTTCTCTAGGAGGACAAGATCTCCCTTGCATTGGAATTTGGTTTTCTGTAGGAGAAGGAACATGAGAAGCTGGGATTGCAGGGGAAGGGTTTTGGGGATTAAATTCAGACAAGATTTGCACTGCTCGAGAGAAGCAGTCTGTTAACTGGGCTATAGGGAAGGTGTTTTCCATCTCTATTTCAGGGAAGGAAATTTCCTCATTCAAAGGTTCAGAAACAGGTCTGTGTCTGGTAGAGTGGGTGTTTGCCCATTGATCCTGTAAGAAACATTTTAGATCTTCTAATTGGGCTTGCATTTTATCCTCAATTTTTCCTATTTTATTCTCAATATTTCCTATTTTATCCTCAAGTTTTTCTATTTTATTCTCAATATTTCCTATTTTATCCTCAATTTTTTCTATTGTATCCTCAATTTTTTCTATTGTATCCTCAATTTTTTCTATTTTATCCTCAATATTTTCTATTTTATCCTCAATATTTTCTATTTTATCCTCATTTTTTTCTATTTTATCCTCAACATTTTCTATTTTATCCTCAATATTTTCTATTTTATCCTCATTTTGTTTTATTTTATCCTCATTTTGTTTTATTTTATCCTCATTTTGTTTTATTTTATCCTCAATATTTTTTATTTTTTCGTCTCTAAATATAGTATTGAGGAGTACAAAAATGACAGTACCTATTAATATAAAAATTTGGAGGTATCCTTCATTCCTCAATGCCCCTACTTCTTCAGCTGCCATATAATTGTCAAAGAATGTAGTACTCATTTTTATATGTATATTTTGTAATTTCACAAAACACATGGGGAGCAGGGCAAAGCAACAAACTTTCCACAGGGTTTTTTTTTTTTTTTAATCCAGGAAGTTGTTCCTTAAGGGAAAGGATATTTAGAAACAGTTCTTCCAGCCAGGACTTTAGAGTCCTGTTGCTGAGATTTAAAAACAGCTGTTTTCTGTCTATCAGAGTCACACAGCTGGGAAGTATCTGAGGTCCGATTTGAACCCAGGACCTTCTGCCTCTAGGGCTGGCTCTCAATCCGCTGAGCTACCCAGCTGTCCCTTAAGATTAAAGGGAAGAAAAAGAAAAAACTGCTGATTCCAATTTAACTTAAGGAGAAAAGAGAAAAAGGTTTTTATACTCACGTGTTCTAGCAGCTGTGTCTTTAAGCCAAGTTTTTTTTTTTTTTTAAAAAAAGGACTAAGTGGTGAAACAGTATAGTAAAAAGGCAAGGAAAAAGTTTTATTGAGAGGATTCTTTAGACTCCCGTGTGGTCAGCCACAATGTTACAAGGGAATCACTTTAAAAGACTGATATATATTAATTTAAGGTCGCCAAGGAATCAGCTATGTAATTCCTAAATGAAAAACTCAAGTCAGCCGTCAGCCTTTTTTGGAGTTTAATTACAATAGGAGCAAGAAAGGAATTAGAGATATATATAGAGAGAGAAAGGGGAGAGAAGGAAATAGGGCTTAAATACCCCTTCTGTTTAGGCTGGGCCAAAAGGCCCAAGCCCTTAGATAGCTGGGGCAAAGAAAAGAGATCAGTCCCTTTCACTCACGTGTCCAAAATGGAGAAACAGTCTCAGAGGCCCCCACCTTCAGCTTCCTTCAGAGCAAGCTTCCTCAGAGCCCAGGAACCACACAGACCAAAAACTCAATCCTCTCCCCCGAGTCTCCAGACCCTCCTATCTTTAAGGAAACCATCCAAGTTGCCTCCCCTCAGTCCTCACATCTACCAATCACTCTTCATCAATTTCCCTGTCAATGGAGGCTCTCGCTTAACCCAGGACCGCCCAGAGGTTTCTGGCTTTTGCACATGTCTGTTGAAGGTCATATTTTTCAAATGATTAAATCTTTACTCCTTTGTTCCAGCCCTTTCTAAATCCTGTTAACTTGAGTATGGTAGAGATTGGAATAATTAAATTTTGATCTAGGCTGCAGCCCTTACTCAATCCTATTAGGACTGAATAGGGTGGAGTATCTCCATTGTATCAATTCTAAAATCAATCAAGACTCAAAGAAATTCCTGTTCTATGCTTAAGCATAGGTCAAAGTCCTTTCCATTGTTCAGCAAAGGGTTTCTGTCCTAAAGTAATCTTAAGAAGGGAAGAGAAGGAACCTCCCATGCCAATGGAGTTCCCATTCCAATAGACTATCAGTAAGAAATTTTCCAAGTATGAAATATCCCAATGGTGAAATTTTCAACAATTATAAGTCTAAGGAAATTTGAGGTTTACACCATCCGGACCCAAAAGAGCCAGAGGGGCCAGGAGAAGGCAGGCTCCATCTTTCTCCCCGGGTGTGAGGGACGCCCGGGCCCATTGTGAGCCTGGTAGAGTTCCTGGCTTGAGGTTGGGCTCCCAAACGGCTTCCCAACATGCCTCCCGTCTCTTCCCTCCATGTGGGCGCAGCTCCTCCTGCAGAATGGGCTCACGAGGCAGGCGCTGCCCCCTCTGTCGTCTCAGGTGAGGGTGAGAGAGCCGCCTGCGCCAAGCCAGCCAAGCCACGTCCCATCCAGGAGCTGACCCTGGACCCCGGGACATACATGGACCAGCCAGCATCATCCGGGGCCATCAAATTGTCATGAATCCCCTCCATTCCCGGCGTGCCAGCGACGGAAGGAAGAAAAAACTCGGCCATGAGAACTTGCCTCCTTCCTTCCCAAGCTCCTTCTGTGCCGCAGCAGCGACATCTCCCATCTCCACGACTTTGCACTGGCTGAACCTCATGCCTGTCCTCCTCTCCCTCCTCTCTTCCTTTCCCAGGTTTCCTTCACTCCTCCAGAAGACCTTTTCCATTTCCTCCCCCAAAGAAGGACCTCCCCTGGGAGATGACCACCCCTCCACACTGTTTGGACAGCATCGTTTGCATGTTGTCTCCTCCCACTAGATGGTGCGCTCCCTGAGGCGGGGGCTTTCCAGCATGCCCGCAGCCGTGCCTGGCAAAGCCCAGATGTAGAGGGGACTCTCACCAGGGACGCTTGGGGGCTCTGGACCCTCAGAAGTGGCGGACTCTTGGCAGGAGAGCACGGGCATAGTGACTCCAAGATGAAATGGAATTCTCCTCGGCTGTGGAAACAATTTCATAGGACCGACCCCTGGAAATGGCTGTTGGAACAGCCATTGCCAACATCATGATTTCTCGTGCTGTTGAACTCGAATTCAACTAATAAATGAAGCAAAGACATTTCGGTCATCACGTCAACCCTACATGAAAGACCTCAGTCTGGGCTGGCCCTTGGGAAGGGACAGCCTGTCCCCCGATTGGCTTATGTTCTGTTCTGTAATTTCCCAGAATATGAAGTCATCAAGTCCTACTCTGTCATTTTAGAGAAGAGAAAACCGAGGCACAGAGTGACTTGCACAAGGATAATGCAATGACCTTTTGACTGTTTTCTGTCCACATTTAATATAAAATCAAAGATGTTCACTTGCAGGGACCCAGGAGAAAAAAACACCATTCATAAGCAAAGGATAAACTATGGGAGTGGAAACACCGAGAAAAAGCAACTGCCTGAATACAGAGGTTGAGGGGACATGACAGAGGATAGACTCTAAATGAACACTCTAATGCAAATACTATCAACAAAGCAATGGGTTCAAATCAAGATAACATCTAATGCCCAGTGGACTTACGCGTCGGCTATGGGGGGTGGGGGGGGGAGGAAAAGAAAATGATCTATGTCTTTAACGAATAATGCTTGGAAATGATCAAATAAAATATATTTTAAAAAAAATCAAAGATGTTCTTTCTAATGACAAAGAAATAGATTTAGACCTGGGAGTCAAGAAGAACTGAGTTCAAATCTTGCTTGCTTGAGAGAGACAGAGACAAAGAGAGACAGAGAGAGGGAGAAGAGAAGAGATATGGGGGGGGATACAAATATAAATATAGATCAATATGTATATCAACAAAGTGTCTCAAGTAGCTCGAAGACTATGTCATAAAAAATTACCAATGGAGGGACTCCCTTAGACTGATCAAATAACAAGTCCACAACAGCAACAACAAGTTAAGGAAACATTAGCCAACATCTGGATTTGATAATAGAGGACCTCAATCCAAACTCCAGCACTACCACTTCCCAACTCTGTGACCTTAGGAAGGAAACTAAATGAATGGTACAATGAAAAAAAGAGCAATGGATCGAGAGATGGGGAGACCTGAGTTCAAATCCTGCCTCAAATAACCATTATCAACATCCATTTACTCATCTGAAAAATGGGGATAATAATAGTATTTGCTGTCCCCCATGCCTAAGAACATTTTTCCTGCCCATCTCTGTCTCTTAGCGCCCACAAGAAAGCTTTACCAATCCTCCTTAATCTTCGTGCCTTCCCTCTGAGATTACCCCACCTCAATTTAGCTGGTATTTCTCTTGTTTGTATATTATCTCTCCCATTAGACTGAAATCCTTGAGAGCAGGGGCTATCTTGTGTCTTTCTTTGCTTTCCTAATGCCTTGGAGTATGGAGGTATTGGGAGAGAGCTGACACCTCTGGTGTGAGAGGCCGCCCATCCACCTTCAGTGTCCCTCCTTCACCCAACTTCTTGTCTGTGGCTCCAAGAAGCTGTAGCACGTGCAGTGCCAAAACGCAGTAAAACTGTCTTGGCAGCTGGACTAAACCAGGCAGATCAGAACAGACAAAAACAATTTGTTGCTATGGCTATGAAAGCGGCTGAAACAGGTGCTGTGACGTGTTCAGAGCTCAGGCAGACACGGAAGATGCCCAGATCATCCAGTGCATCCAGGGCCGTCACCAGGCTCCCCATCGGACTTCAACGACTGTGGAAGAGAGAGTGAGGCTGAGGACTTTATACTGTTCTGTTCCCCTTCAATCCAATTCATGCCCAAGTCAAGACAACACCCTGTGACGTCATTCATCTTCAAAAATAAAGAATGAAAAGCTTCAAGTACCTGGCAAATAGTAGGTGCTTAATAAATGCTTGTTGACTTGACTATACTCAAATGAGATAATATATAAGTACTTTCAAACCTTACAGTACTATATAAATGCACTAAAATCTATCATTAGTATTTAGTAGTAGTAGCAGTAGAAAAAAATAGTAGTAGTAGTGGTAGAAATAGTAGTAGAAAGAGTAATAATGGGAGGAGGAGTTGGTAGTAATAGAAGTAGTAAAAATAGAAATAGTAGTAATGGTGGCAGTAGTAGGGACAGTAGATGTAGTAGTAGTAGTAGTAGTGGTGGTGGTGATGGTAGTAGTGCTGCTAGTAGTAGTAGAAAGAGTAATAGTGGGAGGAGGAGAAGTTAGTAGTAGAAGAAGAAGGAGGAGGAGGAGAAGGAGGAGGAGGAGGAGGAGGAGGAGGAGGAGGAGGAGGAGAAGGAGGAGGAGGAGGAGGAGGAGGAGGAGGAGGAGAAGGAGGAAGAAGAAGAAGAAGAAGAAGAAGAAGAAGAAGAAGAAGAAGAAGAAGAAGAAGAAGAAGAAGAAGAAGAAGAAGAAGAAGAAGAAGAAGAAGAAGAAGAAGAAGAAGAAGAAGAAGAAGAAGAAGAAGAAGAAGAAGAAGAAGAAGAAGAAGAAGAAGAAGAAGAAGAAGGAGGAGGAGGAGGAGGAGGAGGAGGAGGAGGAGGAGGAGGAGGAGGAGGAGGAGGAGGAGGAGGAGGAGGAGGAGGAGGAGGAGGAGGAGGAGGAGGAGGAAGAGGAGGAGGAGGAGGAGGAGGAGGAGGAGGAGGAGGAGGAGGTAGTAGTAGTTGTAGAAGAAATAGAAATAGTAGTAATGGTGGCAATGGTAGTGACAGTAGTAGTAGTGGTAGTAGTAGTAGCTATAGTAGTAATAGTAGTGGGAGGAGAAGGAGGAGTTGGCAGTAGTTGTAGAAATAGAAATAGTAGTAGTGCTAGTAGTAGTAGTAGCATAAGTAGTAATAGAAATAGTAGTAGGAGTAATAGTAGTAGAAAGAGTAATAGTGGGAGGAGGAGGAGGAGTTAGTAGTAGTAATAGTAGTAGTAGTAGTAGTAGTAGTAGTAGTAGTAGTAGTAGTAGTAGTAGTAGTAGTAGTAGAAATAGTAGTAGTAGCAGCAGCGGCGGCGGCAGCAGTAGTAGCAGTGGTAGCAGTAGTAGCAGTAGTAGTATATAACTTTGGGGATCCTCTGTTCTTCATCTCTAGAATGAAGGGGTTAGACCAGATGGGCTCTAAGGTCTCAGTTATTATCGTTGCCTCTAGTAGAAAGAGCACTGGATTTTGAGTTGGAGGACCTGGGTTCAAACCTCAGTTTCCTCATCTTGAAAATGAGGTCGGGGACCATGTTCTTGCTTTCCTTTCTTTTGTCTCAGTTTAACACATTAAGCATTCAATAAATACTCCTCGTTGTTGCCTGTGGTGACAAGAAAAAGCGTCTGAGAACGTCCCTTCGACAGCACCACGCTCGCTCGCTCGCCCAGGCATCAGGCTTCCTAAAAGCCTTGTTTCTCTCAGAACACTGTAAGCAAACCCACCCTAAAGTCAGAAAACTCCGAGGGCCACTTAGTAGCTCCGGGCCCCCACAGTAACTTTGTTTCATCCACCGGCAGCTCTCGAGGGCGCCCTGTTTCCTGGCATTCTCAGATGCCAAGGAGGGGCGGCAGCAGCCAAGGACCTTTCATACATTATGGCTGTCACGATCAGACTTTTGTCTTTCAACTACATAACAAAGCCATGACAGCGCCACTCAGGTTCTAAATATGTCGGCATTCAAAGGCCTTCTGAGGACGCTGTAATGCCACAGGATTTAAAACAATGAAAGAACTCATTTTCGTTGCAAGACTTAAGTGACTTTGAAAGGAAAAGGCCATGTGGGAGCCAGATTAGAATTCAAAGAGCCGAGTCCAAGGAGGATCCAGTCGGGATATCCAGGAACCGAGACACGATTTCCTTCTTTTCAAAAGATGGGAAAGAAACCTCACTGCGCATCCGCCCCAGGTAGGCCTTATCTCTTCCTAAAGTCACAGGAGAAAAGAAAACCGGGGCCTGGCTTCCCATGGCACCCCCCTCCTTGACTCTTCTATCTTTCATCCATCCTTTGGGTCTGCACTGCAGCTGTTTCTCCAGAAACCTCCAACCATCATGTGGCCGCCATCTTTTCTACTAAGAAAAAATCCCCATTTCCCTCTGGACTTCTCAGCACGGTCTTTTAATCCGTAGCTTTCTCTACAGTCATTTTCCCAGAGAGTCTCAGTTTTAACCCACAGTTCATCTGGGGAACACCAGTGGTGAGTCATTTCTCCCTTTCCTTTATCTCTTCCTCCTGATAAACTGAGTATCTTCCTGCCCATGGAATGCCCAGGCTTCTTGTACTCTGGAGCTCTTGGGTTTCTTTTCCAATAGGTCCCAGAGCATCGGGCCACAGTGAAGAAAAACCATGTTGTACTGCCATACTCCTGGTTAAGAAGACCCTGAGTTCGAGTCTCATCTCTGACCCTGGGTCCTCAAACGAATCATAACCTTAGTGTGTGCTAAGCAACTCTCCCCCAATTAATTGACAAACATGTTAAGAGCCTCTTGGGTGCCAGGCACTAACTAGTTGTTGGGGCTACAAAGACCACAATAAAATGGAGGAGGTCCCTGCCTTCAAGGACTTTTCCCCATTCAGGAATCAACTAGAAAACTCTAGGTGGTAGAATTGGTTGAAGGATGTTTCTTGATGGAAGGTTTGTTTGTTGTTTAATTGGGTCCAACTCTTTATGGGCCCCCTTGGGATTTTCTTGGCAGAGATGCTGGAATGGCTTGCCATTTCCTTCTCCAGTTCATTTGACAGATGAGGAAACTGAGGCAAATGGGTTAAGGGCCTTGCCCAAGATTACACAACCAGTAAGTGTCTGAGGCCAGATTTGAACTCAGGAAGATGGCACTTCCTGAGTCCAAGTCTGGCATTCTATCCACAGTGGAACTAAGTTGCCCCTTCATGGTGCATACTCTACACCAAAGCAGCCTCATATGATCAGGCCAAAAACTGCCCATGGAGTCATGTGGGTCCATTAAGCAGTCAGAGATTACAGCTATGGAGCCAGAAGAGAACTTAGTAATCATCAATTCCATGTGACCCTGGGCAAGTCACTTCTGCCTTGGAACCACTACACAGCATTGATTCCAAGTCAGAAGGTGATAAGGGTTTAAAAAATAACATAAAATGAAATGAATCTCTTTGTCACCAGGAAGGGCTCGATGGTGAGAATGATGGGAGATTCAATGTTCTGGCCACCCAGTCCCTCGGCTTCCAAAGGGGAGGCCCACATATTCTAACCCTGCCTGCGCTTAGCTAAAGAATATTAAGGTCCCAGATGGGGATGAGCCACCAGGTGGCTATGAAGGCTGCTCCGGCCAGAAGCCCAGGGCCATACGGCCCCTCAGAACCACACAAGAGCAGCCTTTATCCCTTAGTTCTCCATTCAGAGAGTTTTCTACAGTATCTCCCTCTCATCCCTCCCCTCCCCTCATCTGCACTGATGGGCAGCAGAGTAATGGCGACCACAACAGCCAAGAAGGGGTGAAACGAGCTTGGCTTCTCTTGTTTTCTTTGCAATTCTTCCTTTCTGTCTTCACATCGGTGCTAACTCTGGGCTCGGGCAGAGGAGAGGTCAGGGCTAGCACTGGAGGATCGCAGCATCAGTGAGCCACGCTCGAAGAACGAGGGAAAGGCGGCTTCTTGGAATCCTTTCTCCGTTGGGATGGGGATCTGGTTCATCTGATCTCCTGCCTTCTTCCCTCTTAAGCTGGCAGGCTGCTGGGAAGTTAGCATAAGCTCTGAGAGCACGTACAGCTCAAATCAAAACCAGCCCACTCAGATAGGAAACTAGGGAGGGGGACAGGGGCTCCGTCCCGGGGCGCCCACAGCCCTGGACTCCTTCAGCAGGTCTCAGAAAGTGCTCGATCTGGAACCGGAGGGCCTGCTTGGAACCCTGGATCGATCACTTACTCTCTGTGTGGTTTTGGCCAAGTCACCGGACGTTCAGCCTTCGTTTCTGAAGCTGTTCTGGAGGAGTTGGACGGGCTGAGCTCTAAGATCCCCAACAGCCTCAGCAGCTCTCTCTGGAGTGTGCGTGTCCTTTCTCGCCCCGTATAGACTAAGCAGGGATTTGTAACTCGGGAACATTCGGCTTTTTTTTTCCTTCTAATTCCGTTTAATGAGGTTCCTTTGTAATGTGATGTTCAAGGTGTCCCAAAAGTCTTCGTGCTTGAGCGTTAATAGATTCAGATTTGATGGGGACGGTAAGTTGCACCAGATCACCAGAGGGAACCGTGACACCAAGAAGGTTCAACATCCTCCCCAAGAGAGGTCCCTGCGCCATCTCTCAGCCAGGACGCCTCTGAGATGGGGGGCTCCCTGAGTGTCCAATTGGCAAGAGCAATGATTGAAGTAGGAAACTGCCAGAAGGCTTGCTTTGTACCCCAATCCATCCCCCCACCACCCCTTCCCCTGCCAGGCAGCTCTCTCCCCCGCATTGAAGACCAGATGAATTTGTCTTACTGGCCTGACGGGGCAGCTTCCTTGCTCCCTGCCAACAGCCCTGGAAGGCTGGTCCATGGGCCTGAGCTGGGGCCAGGGGGAGGGGGCACCCCGCGCCCATTCACAGGCACGTCTCCACTCCCACCGGAACATGGAATTTCCATGAAATCGATAGCCCAGGTGGG
This sequence comes from Monodelphis domestica, assembly GCF_027887165.1. Lineage (NCBI taxonomy): Eukaryota > Metazoa > Chordata > Mammalia > Didelphimorphia > Didelphidae > Monodelphis > Monodelphis domestica. Next base: position 536,054,936 of record NC_077228.1, on the reverse strand, counting down.
AGAGGCGGGATCGGCCGCTTGGCTTCTCGCCGATGATCTCCCGGCCAGATCTCGATGCAGAAACCCGATAACGGAAAAGGGGTTTCTCCCAAGAGAAGTGGACCTGCTCGGCCATTAGGATTCCTTTGGGGACCGGGCCGGGCCGAGCCATTGCCGGGGCTGGCCTGGGGGTTCCCCATGGCTTTATCCAGGCAAGAGGACCTCAGGGGCAAAGCTGGCCCGGAGTGCAGCGGGTCCGGGTGTCCTTCTCAAGTGTTCGTGCCCTGTTCGGTCTTGGGTGGGCACACCGGACTTCAGTGACTCTGGGAGGGGCAGGGAGGCCGGCAGACCGTGGGCACGTCGGCCTCACCGAGTCCAAGTCGAGCCATCGCCCAGGGGTGTCATGGGTCCTCGTCGAAAACGAAGGACAAGCAAAGGTTACTATTGATCCGCCTGGAAACTCTCACGGCCTTGTTAATAGCAGCAAAGTAGCGGCTCCCTCTGTCAAGACGGCGTTTATTCTTCAATTTTTAACCCTCACCTGCTGTCTTAAAATCAATACCGAGTGTCCGGTCCAAGGCAGAAATGGGCAACTGGGGTTAAGTGACTTGCCCAGGGTCACACAGCTAGGAAACGTCTGAGGCCAGATTTGAACCCAGGACTATATCACTGAGCCACCCAGCTGCCCGTCTTCAGTTATTTATTAAATGCCTTCCACGTCCAAATAGATTCTCGAACTCCCAGCAGGCACTGTAGGAGCCTTGACCTACGATGCTTTCAACAAGATGCCCTGATCCAGCAGGTGTGGCTCCCCCCGTACGAGAGGTCAGCCCACCCCCCCGCCTCTGCCCTCTGCTGCTTTGATCCCCATCGGGTGGGTCCCCATCGGAGCTCTGGCCTTCCAGGAAGCGCATCGTCCATCAGA
>NC_077228.1:536036532-536049032 GCF_027887165.1 Monodelphis domestica | reverse complement strand
CAACAGGACTTGGCAATGAATGGGGCAGGGCAGGGAGTGGGAGAAAGTGGAGGAAGAATCCAAGATGACTAGAAACAGAGATGGAGAAAAAGAGACCGAAGGAGGCAGAGAGGTTGGAGACCCGGTATGGTATAATAAGATAGAAGCAAAGCATGAAGGGAGTTTCAAGAACAAAGGGGGTGGGGTGGTTCTGGAAAGCAATGGAAAAAAGTCACTAAAGTGTTCAGCCCCTTTGGCCCAGCTCCCCCACCACTGGGCATGCAGCCCAGGAAGGTCATATTCCAAAACAAAGGTCCAATTTATACCGAAATATTTATAGCAGAACTTTTTATGCTGGCAAAGAACCAGTCAAAAGAGGTGCCCACAATGAAGAAGGCTGAGCAAACTGTGGAATTATCAACCCATCTGTAAGCATTTATTAAACACCTACTGTGCGCCAGGCACCAGGCTAGGCGCTGGGACTAGAAAGATGAAACACAAATAGTCCCTGCCCCCAAGAGCTTATCTTCTCCTGGGAGAAGCCAGCAGGCAATCAGTCAGTCAACATGCATTTATTTACCAAATAGCTACCTCTGTGGCGAGCTCTGTGCTAATCGCTGGGAAACTAGAAGACACGCAAGCAAAGAGAAGATGGTCCCTGGCCTCCAGGAGCCTCCATTCTGCTAGCGAGGAGAAAACGCCTTGCGTAAAGAGATACAAAAGAAGGATGAAGAATACAGCTGAATGTCGGTGCAGGGGGGAGCTAGCAACTGGGGAAGTCGGGATAGGACCGATAAGGATGTGGGCTTTTCCTCATGGAAAGCCTTGAAGGACCTCAAAGGGATTCCAAGAGATAGAAAGAGGAGGTGGGAGGCTGAATGTCATGTATGGGCATGGCAAGGAGGTTCCTGGGTATTCCCTCCGCTGAAGCAGTTAGCATCCCCTTCATCGCCTCCTTGCCTGGCCCCTGGGATGCTTTCTCCTCTACAGAGCTCTATGAAAATAGTTCTTCTCCAAATGCCCTTGGCAATGGGACTTGGGAGGCAGAGTGCACCCCCTTCCAGGCTTGCTGGCTCCTTTTTGATTTCCTTTGTTTATGTGCACTTATTAAGCACCTACTATATAGAACATACTGCTCCTGAGGGACACACATGACCCTCTCTAGGCTTCCACAAGCTGGCATCTTCAGCCCACGCGACCCTGGAAATCTGTCCACAGCATGCCAGAGGCAGGGCTAGCAGTTGGGGGAAGGGGGTGCCCCAGGAGATTTGAAGCCTGTTTCCCATTGAATGGATCTTCTCTGATCTCTTTCCAGTCTCCCTGCATGTCTCAGCCATGGAGGCCAGAGTTCAATCCCACGTGAGCAGGAGGACACAAGGACGGTGAAAGGCAACTGCCCCAACGGGGACCCCTTGGGCTAACCATCCCGATGACTTCTCGCATCCTGGCGATTCGTGAGTCCTGAACAAGCACGATTGCTTCCACGCTTGCTGCCCCAGAGAGGAATGAACTCACACCCTCCCCATCAGCCAACACCCACCAGAAGGCGCTGGGGGAGAGGCGGAATGCTGGTGGTCCAACCGGACCCAGCCCAACCTGAGTGCTGGCCAGTAATGCCGGCGATGGACAAGCCAAGAAGTAAAGGATGAATTGGGGTGAGTTGTCGTCGCTGCCTCCGCTGCCATTCAGATAGCCTGGAGATTTCCACTCAAGCTCCCTCTGAAAACAATCCCCCAGATCCACTTCCTGTTTGCTCACCCATTGGGAGATTCATTCCATTGGCTACAGATGGTGCTGATAACAGGATGCTTTAAAACATGAGAATCTTATCTGGGGGAGCAACGAGGGTAAAACAAAGAGCAACTATTAACACTTTAGCATGAATTGGGCTCTCCGTTCTCTAGAATGGAGGTCCAAGGAAATGACGTCTGGAAAGACAGGTGAATTCTGGGGGTTGGTTCAGCAATCAGGAACTATCTCAAGAAATCAGGGATTCTTAAGGTTTCCGGTGTCATCATGAGTTTCTAGTAATACATAAATCCTCCTCAGAATCATGTTGTACTGCCCACATTCAGAATTCACATTCCAGTTAGAGATTAGGGAGAATGAAGATTGCTGGTTTTTAACATTTAGGTTCATAGGCCCACTGAAATCTATTCACAGATTCTTTATGCCCATGTTGGTGAACCTATGGCACACATGCCGGAGAGGACTGCTCTCCTTCCCCTCTCCACACACACCTGAGGATCTTTCTCCCATCACCTGCTCCTCTGCCCAACAGCCCAATGGGAGCACTCCCATCTTCTCTGGGGTAAAGGGGTGGCTCGCATGCACATGAGGGTCACAGTTTGGGTACTAAGTTTCTAAGGTTCACCATCACTGCTTTGGATTCAGATTCCCCCTGGCCTCACCATGATGCATAAAATGTGTTCAGAACCACAGTATGGACCCCTGGGAAACCAAGAGACCCAGAAGGGAATGGACCTGGGAGAATATTTGGAGAGTGAAGAGAGACCTAAAAGAAGTCAAGGGAGACAGCATATTGTCTCGTGAAAAATTGTAAATCTCAATGATATGTGTACATGTATGTATATACATACATATATGAGTATATGTATATATATATATATATATATATATACAACTAGATAGTGCAGTGGATAGAATACAGGCCCAGAAATCAGGAAGACTCATCCAAATGCAGCCCCGGATACTTACTAGCTGTATGACCCTGGGAAAGTCACTTTACCCTGTTTGCCTCAATTTCCTCATCTGACAAATGTAAAGATTAAAATTTAGGGGAGACTGAGGCAGGTAGAAATTAGTTTCTCTCTGCAAGGAGTATTATATTTTATGAGGTTTATTAAAGATTAAGGATTAAAGAAAATACAGAATAAGAAAAAACACATGCCTAGGCCAGAGGCCAAGACAAGACCTCACCTATATTATGGAAAGAGCCATGTCTGCTCCAAAACGGAAGTCCAAGAGAGAGACCCAGAAGCCTTTGCAATCAAGGTTAAATACCTTCTAGATCTCAGCCCAGGTGAGATTACAAAGCATTCTGGGGAAGTGGAGCAAAGGCTTGTGGGGATTGAAGTCCTGGATTCCAGTCCATTTTTACACAAATGAGCCAGAGGAGGAAATGGCCAACCACTCTAGTATGTCTACCAAGAGAACCCCAAATGGGATCATGAAGAGTCAGACACATCTGAAATGACTGAACCACAAAATGTGCCAAGCACCCGTCTCAGCACTGATTATAGAAAGGGAAAACAAGCTGGTCCCTACTCTTGGAGATCTTCTATTGGCCAAGAATCTAGACTACCAACTACATGATACCATATGTAGACTTGAATACCAGAATTAACAAACGTATATTAGGTACGTCCTATGTGCCAGGCACCATAGGAAGCCCTCAGGACACTAAGGCAAAAATGAATCCATTCCTACCCTCAAAGAGTTTCCTGACAGTCCAGGCTGTATATGAATAGTTATGTACAAAATAAATTCAAGTCCAATCCTAGATGATTTGGGGGTGGCAATCAGGAATGGCTTCATGTAGGAGGTGGCACCTAAGTGGAGTGTGAAGGGAAATTTCACTCTCTAAGAGATGGAGGTGAGAAAGGAAGAACATGCCAGACATTTGGACAGTCAGGGCAGAAACATGGAGTTGAGAGATGGGGCATCATTTGCAAGGAGCAGTGAGAAAGCCAACATGGCTGGGCCATAAAATGCATGGAAGATTAAAGAAGTCAGGAAAGGTAGGAAGGGATCAAAGAGTAAAGAACTTTATCTGCCAAAGTACTTTCTATTTCAACCCAAAGATAATATCGGGAGCCACCTGGGTCCTAGGAAGATTCCTTGGCAGGAGAGAGACTTGAGGCAGGGAGAACCCCCCCCCCCCCAAGACTGCTTGTCCTTCTCCCTGGAAAGGTGACCAAAGTACATCACTTTGATCTGGAAAATTAAAGGGTTGGTGAATGAGGCCACAGAGAAGTAGATTGGCACACCCCATCCAGGAACAATGGCATTGTTGATTGGATCATGGTTCCATAACTGAAATGCATACAAAGGCAAAGCTGTTGTGAGGCTGTAGAGAAGATAAATGAATGCCATGGAGTTTGGGGCTTTCCTAAAATAATATTCTGGAAGAGACAGTCCCTACTCAAGAATGGCAGGCCCCAGTGCAGAATTTCCTACAGGCAATCGCCTTTGGAATGGCTAGTCTGGCAGATGGAGAGGCCATGGAGGAGGCCTGAGAGAAGACGATTTCCACTTTGGACTGGTGCCTTGCCCCAAATCTCAAGTCAAAAGAGGGATCAAGACCCTGGAGATTTCAGTGTGGATGGGAAGACTTTCCATAGAAGGAGGATTCAGAGAGGCGAAAGGACAGGAGATTGAGTAGAGAGAATCTCCGAGAGCCTATTAGAGCTGGGATCCAGGCTAATTACAAAACGGGGCCTCTCCAAGAGGTCATGGGGCTGGGAAATGGAGAGGCCCAGGGGCTCTATCCACCACCCCAGAGCTTTGGCCCTCCCTCCCGGCAGAAGGAATAATGTTTAGCCTGGAGAATGAAGACTTGGGGAGGAATATGATGGTTGACATGACCTGCAAGGGAAATGAGGATTTCTCCTCCTCGGCCCTGGAGAGCACAACTGGTCTGTCTTATTGCTCATTCTTGTGCTCTCCCATCTGCATCCTTTGCAGTCACTCCCTGACCGTGCCTCATCTCTGCCTCCTTCTTAGCATCCCTCGTTTCCTTCCAAAGCCATCTCCAGGGATCAAAGCCTTCCTCAGCAGACCTTTCCTGCAGTCTCCCTTCTTAGAGTGTAAGCTGCTTAAGAGTAATGATTTGGGGGCAGCTGGCTGACAGGCAGGCAGTGGCAGGAGGGGCAGCCAGGCCTGGCCTGGGCTGGCTTGTCCTGCAGTATGGCGGGGCGGACGAGGCGCTGCTCTCTGGCAGCTACGGTGCAGCCAACTCATTCCCCAAGGACTTTGGCTATGGCGTGGAGGAGGAGGAGGTGACAGCTCCAAGCCGCAGATCCTGCTCATGGGGCTTCGGCACAGCGGCAAATAGTCCATCCAGAAGGTGGTGTTTCATAAAATGTCACCCAATGAGACCCTCTTTTTCGAAGCACCAATAAAATTTACAAAGATGACATTTCCAATAGCTCCTTTGTGAGTTTCCAGATATGTGACTTTCCTGGGCAAATGGATTTCTTTGACCAACCTTTAACTCTGAGATGGTCTTCAGGGGCATTAATAGATGCCATTGATGCACAGAATGACCTCATGGAGGTTTTAACAAGACTTCATATTACGGTTTCTAAAGCCTACAAAGTTCATTCGGAGGTTTTTATTCATAAAGTTGATGGCTTGTCTGATGATCATAAAATAGAAACTCAGAGGGGCATTCATCAGAGGGCCAATGATGACCGTGCAGATGCAGTACTAGGAAAGCTCCATCGTAGCTTTGATTTGACCAATATCTGTGGCCATTCAATATTTGAAGCCTTTAGTAAGGCGGTGCAGAAACGCATTCCACAGCTGCTGACTTTGGACAACCTATTAAATATCTTTAGATCTAAACAGGTATCGAAAAAGCTTTCCTCTTTGATGTTGTCAGCAAAATCTACATTGCAACAGACGCTCCCCCCATGGATGTGCTGTCATATGAGCTGTGCTGTGACATGACGGATGTTGTAATTGATGTGTCTTGTCTATATGGGTTAAAGGAAGATGGCCGTGGAACAGCATATCATAAAGAATTGATGGCAATGATCAAACTAAATAATACAATAAAGGAAGTGACAACATTTTGGGCACTGGTCTGCATTCTTAGGAAAGAAAGCGTTGAATGTAAAGGTTTGACAGACTACAACTTCCACTGTTTCCCCAAAGCTATTCATGAAGTTTTTGAGGTGGGTTTGACCTCTCACAGAGCCTGCAGCCATTAAGCCAACCCCTGTGCCATGAAAGCAGTGACTCACAATGGCGCGCCACGGTCTAAGGAGCCTTTTCTCCAATATTGAGTCAGGGACCAGCGATAGCTGGGCTTGTGGGAATCTGGTCCCAGTCCCAGTGGATAGAGGGGTTTATTTTCTGATTTGGATGAAAACTCCTTCAACTGATGTTGCATAACTGAAGCTACTGTGTTTCTTATAAAACAAAAACAAAAAAGAAAAAATCAGAAAGAAAAAAAGAACACTTGAGGCCACTGAAGTTAACATTGGAAACTCCAGGGTTTTTTGAGTGTGTGTGTTTCATCTTTTGAGTACTCCTTTAGTAATTTGAATATATCATACTTGGAGACAAAAGCAAGTTAAACTCTTCTTTCTAAGGAGAGTTTCAGTTGATTGCCAATTGAGTATAATGGAAAAGATTGACTTATCCCAAGCTTCACCTAAGTTGCCATTTGATTCGTCTAAAATACCCTGCCTTGCTTGAGTGCTAACACTGCCTCTCCAACTCTGATGGTGGACACCACACACTGAAAAACCAATCCACTAATGTACTTGTTCTCTAACTCAGAAGACATACAGTGTGACTGCATTGAAAGACATTTCACTATTCTCTCACAAAGGATGCAAGAAAATCCCAACCCTTGTCGACTGGAATGCAGGGCTCACCTATTGCTACCATCTCTCCAAAGTCTTGAGGGAAAAGCTTTTGAGGCTGTAGAGAAATGAGTTTTGGACACCAAAATGTCTTTTCTCTCTCCTGAAGATAACAGATGACCACAATTTTCATGATCAGGATTTAATAGAACCAAGGGAATATTTTTAACAACTTCATACTTCACTCTTCTGAGGAAGAAGTCTTCATCATGTCGTGGGAAACATTTAGCTCACCCTTTCTTAACCTTATTCTAGCTATCCTGATAGGAGCAAATATATATATATATATGTATATATATATATATCATGTGTGTGTGTGTGTGTGTGTATGTGTGTGTGTGTGTGTGAGTGTGTGTATTTTTTTCTCGAGTAATAGGTATCTGTATTTCCAGCTGCTGCTATTTGCCAGACTGATCCAGAAGGCACCACAGCTTGTGACATGCTGCATTCACTGCGGTCTGTTTGGGAGTGGGAGAGAGAGAGCACGTGGTCCCAAGCCTATGTTTGGTTTACATTCTGCGTCTCCAGTATTCTGACACCAAGTGTCAAATGTGGTACTTTTCTTTATCCAGGACATTAATTCTTGATCATTTTCTTGATAGTGGTTGAAATCTTTTCAGTTGATTGAAATTTGCATATTGTTTTCCTCAGATGCCCAATAGTTGTATGTTCAAAAGCCACTGGACCACTTGAGTAAACAAGTGCCACTGTTCAATTAAATCTGCATATTAAGTTCTGTAAGCCTAACAGTGAGACTTGGAGTGATTTCTGCAGATGATTCTGATTCTTGAGTATTTACATGGACCATGGTGATATCCAAAAGAAAAATGCTTTTATATTTATAGATTCTTTCGCTGAACTATATCAAATGGGTATCAATAAATGTCTTTACTCAAAAAAAAAAAAGAGTAATGATTTTTCAGGCCCGGAGCTGGGAGGTCCTGGGTTCAAATTTGGCTGTGTAACCCTGAACAAGTCCCTGAACCCCCATTGCTTAGCCCTTCCCACTCTTCTGCCTCGGGCCCAGGACTTAGCACTGATTCCAAGGTGGAAGGTGATAGTTATTTAAAAATAAGAGAGCAATGCTTGTTTCACTGTTCTCCTTTACATCCTTGCTACCCAGCACAGTGTCTGGCCAGCCCTGGTAGTGCATTTCCCTTTCCCCCTTCGAGTATCCATAGATGTGTGTGAGCACATCGCCTCTGCTAATAGAACGTGGATCAGCTCCTTGAAGGAAGGAACTGTTTCCCCTTCACGTTTGTGTCTCCAGCATCTAGAACAGGCACTTCCTGGCACTTCCAAGTCTGGTCCTTCATCGACTAAAATGTGGACGTTGCAGAGGGCAGAGGCAGAGAACAAGAGCCGGCCCAGAGGAGAGCAGACAGCTCTGGAGAGGAGCTGCTGGCCCTTGCCGGGACCCACGAGCCCTTCGTTGAAGGTCTTCTTGCTGATGACTCCTGGAGGTAGACAACGGTGGCCTTGGTGGCCCCTTCAGCCCCGAGATTCCCTGTGATTTCATCTTTCCCAATGAGATCCCCAGGTGTCCAGACCATGAAGTCATAACAGAATGATGGATGTGACGGCTTCGCCACCCCCACCTCACCCCCCAGGGCTTTTCTCCATTGGCAGAAATGCTTCTCAGGAAGCACCTGGGCTGCAGAAAGCTTGCGAAAGTCAGGCTACATCTCCACTGGACATCTGTTTGGGAGAGTGCCAGACATGGAGGAGGTATGAGCTAAGAGGCAGAGGTCCCTGGGGGGCAGCATGAGGGAGGGAATCAGTCAGCTGGTCCGTTGATCCAGAGTCCAGAGAGTAGGAAGAGGGATAGAGAAGTCAGTCGGAACCCTTTAGGACTGGTGGCATTGAATGCCAGGATAAGGAGCATTCACTTTCTTTGAGAATCCACAGGAAATCATTCAGGGTTCTTAAGATGATGACAACAGACACAGGAAGATAGATTCACAGGGGAAGAATAGTCCATCAGGGATGGAAAGACTAGGCAGAGGCAGGGAGAGACTGGAGGCAAAGAAGCCCATTTAGGGCAAAGGTTCTTAATTCCGAGCCTCTTCCTGCGCTGCTCACCCTCTTCAGATCCACCTCCTGGCCTCCTTGGCTTCTTTGAGTCTCTGCTAAAATGCCAGCCTTTACAAGAAGCTCTTCCAAAACCCTCTTCATTCTAGTGCTTTATGGCTACTGATTATCTCATTTATCTTGAGAGAGATACAGAGAGACAGAGAGGAAGAGAGACAGAGAGACAGAGAGACAGAGTGAGGGAAAGACAGAGAGACAGAGACAGAGAGACAGAGAGAGGGAGAGACAGAGAGAGGGAGAGAGACAGAGAGAGGGAGAGAGAGAGGGAGGGAGAGACAGAGAGAGAGAGAGACAGACAGAGACAGAGAGAGAGAGACAGAGAAAGAGAGAGAGAGACAGAGAGAGAGAGAGAGACAGAGAGAGGGAGAGAGAGAGGGAGGGAGAGACAGAGACAGAGAGGAGAGGCAGAGAGAGGGAGAGAGATACTTATATGTATATGTGCACATATATATAATGTATATATATATTGAATATGCGTAATATATAATGTATATTTATATACACACATATCTCTTGTTTGTATATAGCTGTTTGCATGTTGTCTCTTACCCCATCCCACCCCCATTAGACTGCAAACCTCCTGAGAACAGGCACTGTTTCTTGCCCCTTTTTTATGCCCAGAACTTAGCCTTGAACTTTAAAATGACTTAATAAACGTTAACTGCATGTTCATGTTCATTATGTATGTATGTAAAAGCATAAAGAAACGTTCCCTTTCTTGGGGTCTTAGACCCCTTTGGCAAACTGGTGAAGCCTACTGACCACCTTCTCAGCATAGGGGTATTTTTTTTTTAATTCTTAAAGAAAATGGCACATTTCAGTTAGAGGTTAGTGGCAATAAAGATGTCGTTTTTTCTGATGCAAGTTGAAAGAATCCACCTCCCCATCCATCCATAACTGCTGAAGGATCCAGTGAACCCATGTGAAGAGCACCAAGTTAGAGGACATTCCATTAGGTCAGGAAGAGGTGATACATCAGGGAGAATGTTTGCAGTGGAAGGAGGTGGATAGGAGAGATCTCGGAGGGCTGGGACTTGGAATGGATCAAATCTGGAAGTCAAGGGAGAAGAAAGAGTCAAAATGAGAATGAAGGTACAGTTGGCTGGCTCCGTGGATGGAAGGTCTTGGGTTTGAATCTGAACTCAGATACTTTTTAGCTATGTGACCCTAGGTTAGTCTCTTAACCCCACTTGCCCAGTCCTTACCATTCTTCTGCCTCAGAACCAATACTGTTGATTGATTCTAAAACAGAATCAGATAAAAGGGTTTGTTTTTTTTTAACATGAAGTTTCAGACGCGAGTAACTGGAAGATGATGGCACCAGCCACAAATAGAGACATTACAGAAGAGTGAGCAGGGCTAATTAATTCAGAGCATGAGCCTTCAAAGAATCCAAAAACAAGCTATTTCCCACCTCCCTTATGATCCCTCCTTAAATTCCCAAATTTTATGTCAAAGAAGACCTGGATTCAGATCCCAGCTCTACCACTTACTACCAGAGTGACCTTGGATGAGTCATTTTAGGGCCTCAATTTCCTCATTATAAGATGGGAGGAAGGGGGTATGGACTAGAAAGATGGTCTAAAATTTACTCTGTTGGGTTCTAAATCCTGAATCCCTGTGAAAATTTTCCTTGGAAGTCTTGGATTAGGACAATACTGATTTTGGGGTTCCCCAGCCACCCAGAGACTGCAAAGTGACACAGTGGATAGAAACTGGCTCTGTTGGTCCTGAATTCAAATCCTACCTCAAATACCTAGTAGCTCTAGGACTCTAGGCAAATCACTTCTCCTCTCTAGGTCCCCAGGCAACTCTCTAAGACAAAATTACCCTTAGTTACTGATCTATATTGACTTATAAGGTATGTCCTCACTAGGAGTTCCCTATAACCATTAAAACCATAGATTCAGACCCTATAATTTCCTGGAGTGCTGCTTTGCAATAGAGATGACCTGAATTCAAATCCTACCTCAATTATTTACTAGCAATGTGATCCTAGGCAAATCAAGTAACTCCCTGAGCCTCAGTTTCCTCATGTGTAAAATGAGAGGGTTAGACTTGATGACTGAGTGGTCCTATGAAAAATCAGTGATGGCTCATAACTTTCCTGCTAGATTCCCAAGACCTGGAGATAGCCACAATACCTGTTCCTGTTCCCACATTACAGATGAAGAGACTGAAGCTGGAAAGCCTTGCAAACAGAACTTTAGATCTAGAATGGGGTTCAGAACCCAGAATCCTCTATTGTACAGAGATGGAAGCTGAGCCAGCTGAGCCCAGAGAAGTGCAAAGTGACTCGTACTGCTAATAAATGACTGAGGCAGGCTTTCCTGACTCCGTCTCCAGCTCTTGAACCATCACTCCACCCATTTACTCCAAGATTCCAAGCTCCAAAAACTCTACAGTCCCTCCTGCCTGGGCTATCCTCTCCTCCAGTGGAAAATGAAAGAAAAGCTGCCCATGTCCTTCTCGTACTTCAATCATCTCATCTGGCCCCCTCAGACCATGTATCTTTTCTTCTGTAGTCTTCCCAGCCATCCCCAACCTTCCCCTTTCAGCACAATAGACAACTTCTGGCTCCCTCCCCCCATCCAGGAATTATGTCCTATCTCATGTGTACATGTATGTATGCTTGTCATCTCCTCCTTAGACAGTAAGCTCCAGATCAGCCGGGTGCTTCAGTGGATGGACAGCTAGGCCAAGAGACAGGAAGTCCTAGGTTCAAATCTGACCTCAGACACCCTGGACAAGTCACTTGCCCATCATTGCTTAGCCCTTACTGCTTTTCTTAGAACCAATTGGTTCTAAGACAAAAAGTAAAAACTAAAAAAAAGAAAAGTTGGTGAGCCTGTAAAGATCTTTGATCTCCAGCTATCAGCCCATTTACATGTTTCTAGCTTGACGTACTTTTAATAAATTCCTTTCAGTTTTTGGATCTATTGAATCTAATCAGATTCATCTGGGGGAAAGTCCAAAAGGAAATAATTTTTTACTCACCAGTGTCTAATAGGTAGGGCCTAATAAACATATTCTGATTCATTTCTGCTTTTATTTGGCTCGGTGGGATGTGAAGGGGCCAAGTGCCCACAGAGAGCACTCTGTGTGCCATAGGTTCACCATCACTGTTCTATACAATGAATTGATGTCTGCTATGTGCTAGATGCTATTTAAGACCCAAAAAATGGGCAACATCATGAATACTGCAGGGTAAAGAGTGAAAGAGAGAGACTGAGAAAATGTGGAGGAAGGGAGCTAAATAGAGATTGGATTTACTTCTCTGAGCACAGATTGTTTCACCAAAAGATGATTTCAACTCCTTGAGGGTAGGGACATTTTTATTTGCCTTTGGGGAATGGTAGATGCTTGAGAAGTGAATGCCCACTGAATAAGTGACTGAATGAATTAAGCTGGAAGTGCAAGCCCTGCTGTTCCCCCAAGAAATCCCAGCATTCAGGAGCCAGGATTTTTCTAGCAGAGAAAATGAAAAGAAAACCAAAGAGGAAAACGCAGCTGGGATGGAGCCAGGAGGCTTGGGGGCAAACCAAGAATGTTCTCTTAAGTCTGCTAAGAAGCCACTCTTTGCTGCCCCTTCTGCCCTTCCTGGAACGAGGATTTAGAGACTCTTCTCAGGCTTCTGTGTTTCTAGAAGAGACCTCAAAGACCTCGACTCTTCCATCCAAAAAATGGGACCAGGAGCCTTTGGAGCTGAGGGAGGAGGTCCCCAAAGGGCTCTGACCTGAAGTCAGGGGGCATGGATTCCTGGCAATTTAAAACCAGGGCTGTGTGGAAAAGAATCATGGCTTTTTTTTTTTT